>NC_134357.1:410994660-411294660 GCF_048569485.1 Anomaloglossus baeobatrachus | reverse complement strand
TGTTTTGAGAACATCTACTCTTGCCCTGGTGTACTCTGCTGCAGAATACTGTGCTCCAGCATGGTTAAATAGCTGTCATGTAAACTTAATTGACACTCAGCTGAACAACTCTTTGCGTATAATATCTGGTGCTATTAGACCTACACCTGTTCACTGGTTACCTGTGCTGAGTCATATCGCACCCGCAAATCTAAGAAGATAAAAGCTCCCACTTAAAGAATACAATAAAGTAGTGAATAATGAAAAACTTCCAATACACCAAAATATCAGAGATGTTACAATACAACGATTGAAATCAAGACACCCACCCATCCGAACTGCAATCACCTTGCATGAACAAGACTTCAATTTAGAGGAGAAATGGCGAGAACTTTGGGTCAATGTAGTAGAAGGTGATCCCCAAATGCTCCCTAATTTACAAAACCCTCCACCAGGCTTCAATCTACCAAGGAAAACATGGGTTACTCTAAATCGTATCAGAACAAACTTTGGCGTCTGTGCAGATTTTATGTATAAGTGGGGAAAATATGACTCTCCGACCTGTGATTGTGGAGCAGATCGTCAAACTGTCCAGCACATTGTTGAGGAGCTCCCCCTGAGATCCTACCATGGTGACAAGAAGGATTTCTATATTGTAAATGATAACGCTATTGCATATATAGAAAATCTTGATATTCAACTTTGATTTTTATCCTTTTGATATTTTTCAATCACTGTCTATTGTCAGGTGTCTATTTTTTTATGATGGTAAGGTATACATTCATACGATTAAATAAATAGGCTAACTTATCTTTACGGGAGTGAACAAGGTGAATGAGTAGGGATTGTCCAAGTAGTGAACATCCCCTTTAAAAGCAAGTACACCTATGTCATTAGGACTAAGAAATCTATTAAAAATCTATGCAGTTTGCATTGTATAATCTGGTAACAGATTCACTTTAACTGTAGGAAATATAAAAAAAATAGATTTTTTGTTTTGGTCCATTTTTTATGCTCTATAAAAGAACAATTAGTTCTGCAAAAAATAAAAAAATGGAAAAAATATTGGCAAACTAGTAAAAAAAATAATTTTGCTTTAGAATGGATTGGAAACTGAATTGGAAAGGGTTAAATGTCTAAAATGAGATGTAATGTGTTATAACCTCCAGCAGGTGGCAGTGCTGCGCAGTGTTTCATCTGGAGGCTTTTACCTGTAGTCAATATTTTACATTCTTCTGCACTATTTATTTCCAGCAGCCATAATTGAGCTTTTCTAAAGTAGGACATGCATGTGAACTAGAGCTTACTTGGGTCATAAAAAAAAATCACTCAATCTTCCATTTCCGGCTATTAAATCTGACGAATGGATTATTCTGCCCTGTTGCCACTTATTCGGTGAATCTAGTCGAAACTTGCAGTTATCAAATTGTGAACCAAGAGATGGACACAGGAACCATGCAATTATATGGTAATCCTGGCTGCCTCCTCCACTACTACCAGTGGGTAAATGGGGCCAAGCAGGAAAAGGGAAAGGTATTTGGCTATATAGGGGCGATTTATATTTATTTATTTATTTAGGTGTCATTTATGACATGCACCATATTATTATGTGCACCTTGCTTGAGAATAGGGGTGCAGGCTGTATGAAAGAGGTATTGTTTTACAAAGGAACATGCAACACAGTGCACCAAAAGTTACCATTAACATCTTGTGCACATTTCTGGCACAAAAGTAGCAAATTAATAAGGGGTGAGATCTTAGGATCCAGTTTATCCCTTTAATTGATTTTTTTTAAGGTTGTTTTTGCTTTTTTTTCCTTTTTGTGCTGGCAGATTCTGTGTCAAGTTTAAAGTGGTGCATGATGTTTGGTAAATTCAGCTGAAAAACAAAGAATTTTTTGTGATATTTTTATTTAAAAAAACAAAACAAAAACAAAACATGACACCTGACTTTTTCAATTAGCTTTGGAATGTTTCATGTTATTCTTCAAAGCTCCCTTCACACGTCCGTGATTCCGGTACGTACGAGGGGCTGCTGATAAGTCTTTGGCTTTACCCAGAAAGAAACGAGATAGGATGATGAAACTTTACATTTATTCCACATACTCTCCACTGATGTCAACACACTTCTTACATCGGTATTCCAAGTTGTGTAAGCCTAGCAAAAAGAAGGATTTCGGTTGTGCCTCAAATCAGGCATCTATAGCAGCAATGGCATCAGAAATGGTGGTAAATCTGGTACCCTTGAGGTGTTTCTTCAGGTTTGGAAACAGATGATAGTCGGAGGGAGCTAGATCTGGTGAATAAGGTGGGTGGTCAACCACCTGGAAGCCCAGCTCTGCGAGTTTTGCCCAGGTTGCTTGTGCAGTGTGAGCGGAGGCGTTGTCTTGCAGGAACAAGATTCCTTTGGACAGCTTGCCGCGCCTTTTGGCCTTCAGAGCAGCCTTCAGTTGGTCCAAAAGTTCAATGTAATACCTTGCATTGATAGTGGAACCCTTTTGAAGGTAGTTCACTAGCAGCATGCCCTCTCCTTATCTCAGAACACAGACGCCATCACCTTAGTGGCTGATTTGTGCACCCTGAACTTCTTTGGACGAGGAGAACCACTGTGCCGCCACTCTTTTGACTGTTCTTTGTTTTCAGGGACATACAAATTAATCCAGGTCTCATCCATAGTGATCAGTCAATCCAGAAAGTTCATATCAGTCCGGAAACGGTGACAAATGGACCGGGAAGTTTTCACTCACATGCTTCTCTGATCTGTTGTCAAACATTTGGGGACTCACTTTGCAGATAGCTTCCTCATGTCCAAATGTTCATGGATAATGACACAAACACGAATCCCCCTTGATGTCTGCTATTGCTGTAGCTGAAATTCGTTGATTCTCCAGTATGAGGTTGTGCACAGCATGGACAATCTCCGGAACAACAGCCACTCTCGGTTGTCCAGGACGATCCTCATCATTGGTGCTGAAGTGGACTGTTTTAAATTTGACAACCCAGTTCTTAACTGTGGAATATGAAGGGCATTGATCCCCCAATGTCTGCGACATATCACCATGAATATCCTTCTCGGACTTTCCTTGTAGAAACAAGAATTTTATCAATCCTCTGCTCTCAGTTGCTGTGAATATCACATTAGACTTCACCATTTTGTTTTCCCTTGAGCGTAGAACACTCTTGCCTTAAGCAACAAACACAAAATTTTGAAAATATATACAGTCCCTGACAGAAGTTCTGTCACTTATCCGTGTTATGTAAATAAAAGCTTATAACCTGATTTTTAAATTCATCCATTGGTTTCATAAATTACTCTTTTGAAAGCTGAAACCGTCCCAAATTTGGTTTAGGTTATGAAAATAAAGTTGCTGAAATATTGATCATTTAATGAACACAGAAAGGTCAGATTTTGGCAGGACAAAAGTTTTGTCGCCTTGTCATATAATGCACCCAATCCTAGTTTACATCCTCACCTGTACTCACTAAATGATTGTTTAATTAGTGAGTGTGTATAAAAAGAAACCCAGCACCCCAGACCTTCACTTGAACTGCAACTTGACCTCTGACAACATGCCAAAAATCCACTCTGTGACCAAGGCCTTGATCATCAAGAGTCTGAAGACCAGATCCACTGCAGAGGTGGCTGGTACCTTTAATGTGTCTCAGTGACAAGTACAAAGAATTAAAAAAAGATTTCAAGAAACTGGAGATGTTTTTGACAAGCCCAGGTCCGGCAGACCCCTCAAGACAACTGCTCAGAAGGAACGTTTGTTGGTTAGAAAATCCAAACCCAGCCCCTGTTCCACTGCAGCAGAGCTCCAAAAGGCCTTGTCGCTTCAAGTCCCTGTGTCAACTAGAACAGTTTGTAGTATTCTGTCTCGAAATGGCCTCCATGGTCGAATCAGTGCCCAGAAGCCAGCATTAAACAAAATGTAATTAAAAAACCATTTGGCATTTGCAAAGTCCCACATCCTGCTAAACAGATGGATGCTGGAAAAGTGGCAGACGGTGGATTTCTCTGATGAATTACACCACAGCCACCACAAATACTGCAGGAGACCTACTGGAGCCCGTATGGATCCAGAAAACAGTTAAGTTTGGTTGTGGAAAGATCATGGTCTGGGGTTACATTCAGTATAGCGGTGTGCGAAACATTTACAAGGTGGAAGAAAATATCAATAGCCTAAAATATCAAGACGTATTAGCTACCTCTTACATTCCAAATCATAAAAGGAGTCAAATTCTGCAGCAGGATGGTGCTCCATCTCATACATCCATTTCTACAGCAAAGTTCCTCCTGGTAAAGAAGATCAAGGTGCTCAAGGACTGGCCAGCCCAGTCAGCAGACATGACCATCATTGAGCATGTTTGGGGTAGGATGAAAGAGGAAGCTTGGAAGACAAAACCAAAGAATCTAGATGAACTCTGGGAGGCATGTAAGACTGCATTCTTTGCTATTCCTTATGACTTCATCAATAAATTGTATGAATCATTGTTGAACCGCATGGATGCAGTCCTTCAAGCTCATGGAAGTCACACAAAACATTAATTATGGCTCTAATAGCACCACAACTTCATTCACCAATGTTATGCAAATTATATTTGTATTAGAAGTTAATTATTTGTTTGAATTTCACATTACTTTCTGTGAGCAACAAAACTTTTGTCTTGCCAAAATCTGACCTTTCTGTGTTCATTAAATGATCAATATTTCAGCTTTTCAGCAACTTTATTTGCATAACCTAAACCAAATTTGGGAGGGTTTCAGCTTTCAAAAGAGTAATTTATAAAACCAATGGATGAATATAAAGTCAGGTTATAAGCTTTTATTTACATAAAATGGATAAGCGACAGAACTTCTGTCAGTGACTGTATTAGACACTCTTCGGAGTGTGGGAGGAAACTGGAGAACCAACACAAGCTTGGGGAGAACATATAAACTGCCACAACATATCAGACTCTTGCCTACCTTGACAACCTTCAAAAGGAACCTGAAGACCCACCTCTTCCGACAAGTCTACAACCTGCCGTAACCCTCAGTCTGATACAGCGCCGCACAATCAGCTCTACCTTAACCTACTGTATTCTCACCTATCCCTTGTAGACTGTGAGCCCTCGCAGGCAGGGACCTCTATCCTCCTGTACCTGTCTGTGTCTTGTACTGTTTATGATTACTGTACTTGTCCCTATTATGTATACCCCTTTCACATGTAAAGCGCCATGGAATTGATGGCGCTATAATAATAATAATAATAATAATAATTAATAAAAAAAAAAAACTCCTTGTAGATTTCTTCCTTGGTGGAATTTGACCCTAGGACCCTAGTGCGGCAAGACTGCACTGCTAACCACTGAGCCACCGTGCTGCCCAGATGGTGGTGGACGTTGGCCTGGAGCAGCATAAATCAAATCGCTCATCTCTACAACCAACTGATAGTTTATTTAGAAATTTCCAGGAGGACCAACAGAGGAATATAAAATAATGTCAATGAAAAGATGCTCTATAATTTATTATTTTATGGTTAAAGAGAATCTGTCAGCAGGTTTTTGCTCCCCCATCTGAGAGCAGCATAATGTAGAGACAGAGACCCAGATTACGATACGATAGACTTTATTGATCCCGTGGGAAATTATGGTATCACAGCAGCACAACTTAAATCATAACATGAATTACATAATTGACAAGACAGTAGAGTGTCCACATCCAGTGATGTGTCACTTACTGGGCTATTTGCTGTCATTTTGATAAAATCATTGTTTTTTTTGCTGCAGATCTAGCAGTTATACAGAGCTAATGAATATGCTGGATTACCTGGCAGCACGCCAAGTAGTCCTCTAATGATAATCTCCTGCTGATTAAACTGATTTTATCAAAACTACTCCAACCAGCCCAGTAAGTGACACACCGCTGGAATCTGGATCTCTGCCCCTATATTATGTTACTCTCAGAGTAGGTAGCAAAAACACGGCGACAGATTCCCTTTAAACACACATCTCGGGAGTGAACCGAGTATGAAAAAGGGACTTTCTGTGATGTTCTTCAATTAATGGGATGTCAGACACTTGCGCTAGGAGTAACACATTATATCTCTTTTTCAGTCTGTGGGGAAGACGCTTCTCCTGCCCATTAGAGAACACATTGTGATGCCTTTCACCCCCAATTTAATAGACTGGAGCACATATAACACTTGTGTCAGTTATGAAATCCAGCATTACAAAATGCGCAGAACAGAGCCCTGCCACAAGATGGCAGCACTAACTGAAGGTCCTGGATGGAGCCGCCAAATGATGCATCCTACTCTGTTTATCTGCTTGCAGTCTCCCTGTATCAGCATACCGTGCCCCGGGCACACAGGGAGAATCATTATACCCATTTGTAAATGACCCTACTCAGCGCAGGCAGTGGCAGCAGGAGGCGTTCTGTTATTTTCCTTCTATGCTTACAATCACTGGGAACATAATGTATCCAGCACACAACGCAAACTAGAAACCTCTGCCCCTTCCTGCCAATTACAAGCAATGTGTGCCAGGCCGAGCAGCCCACCGCTGTATACTGTAATCAGGCACATGGCTTGGGGCATACGCGGAGTATGTGTGCATTAAGCAGCTCCTGAAGATGGCACAAGCCTCCTTACAGCAGATGGTGGCGGGAGATTTTTTTTCTCCTTTAGGTGTTTATATGCAGAAGGAATAATTGTCTTGTTTGTTTTATGTGCGTGAATTACAAGGCTTAATGGCCGCTTGTATTTTAGTGTGTTGTATATTTCTTTCTCGTCTCTACTTTGGAGCCTGTAAAGTTGTCAGCTTTTATATTGCTTGTTTTACAGCTGAAAGTATAAAATATGCTGACGTGCCTGTCAGCCCATCATACACAGCGAGGGTCGCTCTGGAATATGGCCGACAAGCGGCTCAGACATCACTGTCACACTCAGACTGCCATGGCTTGGGGTATATAGCCCCGAGTGCCCATTGCTATCAATGCCATAGGGGTTTTTTGACCTAGTAATTTCTGCCAAAGAGAATAAATATGAACACCCCTCTCCTGTGGCTACTTTCTAAGGCTTTAGGCTCCATGTACACTACAGAGCCTGGTTGGATGCCATTCCCTGCGCCTCACTGCTCCTTATGCTGCTGTATAGTGCTTACATGGAGTGTTAATGGGGTCGTCTTTTTCGGGTAGTACCCTTTTATCGTTAAAACAATCCCCATTGTCCTGCTTGGAACATCTCATAGATGTTATAGACTAGTCAAGCCACCATTCAGTTCCCCTACAGTGACCTCGCAGGAGAAATGTAGTATTTCACTGCGCCCATTTAACGGGAACCTCACCTGTCAGGTGCAATATGCACCCAGAACCATGAGCAGTTCTGGGTGCATATTGCTAATTCCTGCCTAACCGTCCCTGTATACACTAGCATAGATAAAGATATCTTTAGAAAAAGTATTTCTAAAGATCTTATACCGTATGCTAATGAGGCAAGGGACCAGTCCCAAGGGTGTTTCTTCCCTTGGCTAGTTGGCCCCCCTAGCATGTTAGCACGCTTCCGTGGCACTAACATGTTAATGAATGCGCAGCGACATTGCACATATCTCACTCTTCATGGTGGCCGCCGGAGGATGGTTGCGCACTGCACACGATCCGAAGTCCCCGGGACTTCCAATCATGCACACTAAATTGATGCTGGGTGTAAGCTTCCCGGCTTCAGTGAAGTATAATGTGCATGACTGGAAGTCCTGGGGACTCCGGATCATGTGCAGTGTGCATTCACCCTCTGCCAGCCGCCATCAAGACTGAGGTATGTGCGGCGTCGCTGCGCATTAATTAGTATGCTAGTACGCTACACAGGGGCGTGCTAACATGCTAAGGGGGCTGACTAGCCAAGGGAAGAAACGCCCTTGGGACTGGTCCTTGGCCTCATTAGCATAGAATAAACGATCTTTAGAAATACTTTTTCTAAAGATCTCTTTATCTATGCTAGTGTATACGGACAGTTAGGAAAGGATTAGCAATATGCACCTGTGACGCCCTGGCCTATCAGGTCGTCACAAGGGTGCCGTGCAATCTGCCCTTCTGCATGGTACCCACTCCTCCTTGGTTACGGGTCCTGTCACTTTGGTGTTGCTACCAACAGGTGTCCACAAATCCTGAGGAACACTCTGCACCACACCCACCAAACACCCATTGGGCGGCCTGAGGGGAATAGGGCAACCCAGATGGGGGGCTGATAGAAGGAGGGCAGAAGTGTCAGTGCAGTTAGAGTTAGAGAGAGGAGAGTTGAAGTTCAGCAGTGACAGGTCACGCTGTGGATCTGGGCTCCTGTACCCGTCCCAGGTGCCAGACGTTAGCCTGGCCAGAAGGAGCTGGAGCCCCGATCGCAGGGGGTAGTGGCAGGGAGCACGGTGCTGCTACAGAGAGCGGGCCGGCTGCCTTGTGATACAACCGGGCAGGGACCAGGGCACGACTGGGTACGCGGACCTTAGGCTGGGAAGTAGCTTCACGCAGCCCAGTAATTCACCCGACGGGGACGGAATCTTCAGGAACCGTTTCCCACCTGCTCCAGAATCGGCGTACTAGCGCAACGAGGGGGATAGGACTTCCCACAACCGTCCAGAAAATCCCAAGCATGAACCCTTAGAGCAAGCTCACCCTGCTAGCCACGCAGGTGAGCGGGACCCGAAACGCTTCAAGTGTAAGGGATCCACACGTAGGACACACAGTGCCAAGGGACAAGGCTTCAGGTCAACCGGCAACACCAAAAGGGCACGGACCCAGCGTGCTCGCCCAAGGACTGCAGAGTGCTCAAGAGTTTGGTTTACCTGGTGTCAGCGTCAGTGACTTTGGACTGTGTGAGTACACGTTATCCCCCTTGCACTTGACGGGTTCCCCACGCCAACCATCACCGGACCCCGGGACACCACTCCCCTGCCCACGGAGGGGTTAACAACTCATGCTGCCACACACCAGCGTCCCCGGGCTCCCCAAAACCGGCAGTGGTGGTCCCTCACGTTACCACACACCGTGGGTGGCGTCATGTACATTATCCCAAAACCACAACAAATCCCCCTTTTTATTTCCGAGGGTGCCGCACAACGCCGCCTCGGATCCGGAGACCCCTCGAGCCACTGCGGATCCGGGTCAGAGCAGCCCGTCGGCTATTACGGGGGTGGCACACACCCAGAACTGCTCGTGGTTCTGGGTGCATATTGCACCTGACAGGTTTCCTTTAAGATTTTCCACTAGACTTTTTAAAGTGAACTAACTGCCTCCTCCATTTGGTGTTGCTCTGCTGATTCTGGAATAGTTTTTCTTTTTCTTCTGTGTCCCTCTTTTCCAAAGTTATGCCCCCGGTAATAATGGATCACATATAACCTTCAACCAACTGGGCGTATTCCACAGAACATCTCTGTGGGTTCAACTGTATTTTGATTGTCCGACATCAGAGGAGAAAAAGCAAACGCCCACAGAGAAGTTCTGTTGGCTGGGCACCTTTGATTCTGGGGGGCATATCTTTGAAGTGGAGAGGCACATAAAAAGGAGAGAAGCTGTTCTAGAATCAGTGGAGAAGTGCGAATTAGAGGAGGTACTTAAGCCCCCGTAACATTTAGCGACTTACCAGCGATCCCGAAAACGATGCGACCTGATAAGGATCGTTGGTAAGTCGCTGGTGAGATGTCACACAGTCAGACCTTACCAACGACCCAGTAACGATACAGGTCGCAGTAGCGACCTGTATAACGATCTCTGCTGTCATTGGGACCCTGTCACACAGTGTCAAACATAGCGATGCGTCCTGCCCAGCAGGACATCGCCTTTGAAGAAAATGCTCCAGGACATTCAGCAACGAACGGCGACCTCACAGCAGGGGCCAGGTCGTTGCTGGATGTCACACACAGCGACATCGCTAGCAAGATCGCTGTTGCGTCACCAAAACCGTGACTCAGCAGCGATGTCGCTAGCGATGTCGCTTAGTGAGACGTGGCCTTTAGTTTAAGTTGAAAACAATCCACTGAGAGATCCTCTTTAAAATCAATTGACTGCTCTTGTAATACATGGATAAGCCAGATCCTTCAAAATGATAGTTGCTGTTTTAGCCTATGTTCACATTGGCTCAGGACTCAGGACTCCATAGTAAGGTTCATAAAAATAAGGACTAGACAATGCATCACTTGCACAACCCCTTACAAAGCCAGATGGGGGCCCCTATGCCAGAACAGTATATGGTCCCTTTGGAGTCCAATCTCATCATAAAGCACAATTGGAGGTAGAGGTGGCACCTTTATACCTTGGGCCCCTGTCTGCCTGCACAGGTTGCACCAATGTTATGGTCAGCTTTGGTCATAATAACCATGGACCACACACTACAAGAGGACATAAAATACAAGGCAGATTCCAGACAGGTAACTCTCTCAGAAGAAAGTGAAGGATCTTTGTGACTGACAGCTGAGCCGTAGACTTTCCAAGAGGCGGTGCTGGCACCTGCTAGCAATGCAAATGCAGTCACATTTCATTCAATATTATATTTGCAAATCTTGTTCCCTACGTTGTAATTTACATGAGACCCAACATCCCAGAGACATGATCTGTATTTACACAACTGTCAGTAGGGTGAGGCACGAGCCGCAAATTAACCCCATAAGCATATAGCTTATGGAATATATTGCACCCCACTGGGAACATTTCAGCCTCGGGTGCTATATATATATATATATATATATATATATATATATAAAATGTTGCGGGCAGGGGGACAGAACGCGGCAGGGGGGCTGCTCGAGACGCTCGGATCCGGGTTCGTTGCGGTGGCTCGAGGGGAAGCCGGACTCGGGCCTGAGCACCCATCTGTCGCTCGCAAGTGAAAAAGGGGTGTTATATATATAGGGGAGGTTTGTCAGTGACGCGACCCGTAGTGTGCGGTGATTTTGGTGGCACCGTCGCTACCGCTGGAGATGGTGCCTGGGCCTGATGGAGTGGTGGAGTGGGGCAGCTGGATGTTCTCCCCTCCACGGGTAGGGGAGGTGTTGACCCGCGACCCCGATACAGGTGGGATAGTGTGGCGGAGTGCAATCTGCAGGGTTGGATCGAATGGTGTTGGTGTAATGACAGTTCCTGAAATAACTTGACACAGAGTCCAGATGGTAAACCAAATCACCAGCAGCCGGTAGCCTCTGGAGGGGGGGGGTGTTCGGATCCCACACCCCAGTATTGTAGAACAGGAGTCCTTCCACTTGCACTTTGTGTTTAAGTCTTTTACTGTAATCACTCCGTGTGAAACGGGGAACTCAACTCCCGGTGTTACTGTCTTTTGGGAGCTGTGGCCCACGGGAACTGACCTGTGGGATCTTAGCAGGCAATTGCGGAGCCCTATCCCCCTTGTTGGGCTTCCGTCGCGCTCTATCTGGGCCTCCTGTGGGACGAGACCTGAAATCTTGTCCCCGGCTAGTCAATTGGTAAGGGGCTTAAAGCGTCTCCTTGCCCTAGGGTCCAGGTACCCTGTCTGTGCACGGCTCCGGACCGGATTCCCGCTGTCGGTACCGACGGGCTACGACCCTGCCCCGGTCCACTTAAGGTTTCCCGCAACCGGATCTCCGTCGCCTGTGGCCCTGTTCACCGACTGCCACCTAGTCAGTTGTCCGGTAGCCCAGGAGCTCGAACTCCTGACTACTCTGTTCACCGTCTCTCACTCTCCTCTCCTCACAACCGTCTTCCTCCACTCAACTGTCAACTCTCTTCTCAACTGTCACTGTTCCCTCCCATCACTCCTCAGAACCCCTAGGTGCGTGTTGCCATCTGTTTGGTCCCGCCCACTGGTGTGTCCTTATTGTCATAGGGAGGTGACTAGGATTTTGATGGCTGGTGTTGTGTACCAGTATGGGGATTGTGATGGAGTACCAAAGAGGAGAGACTCCTGCACCTAGAAGAGGGGTGCAGTCGTCTGTGACACCCTGATTTTATTAGGGCGTCACACACACACACACACATATATATATATATATATATATATATATATATATATATAGTACAGACCAAAACTTTGGACACACCTTCTCATTCAAAGAGTTTTCTTTATTTTCATGACTCTGAAAATTGTAGATTGACATTGAAGGCATCAAAACTATGAATTAACACATGTGGAATGAAATACTTAAAAAAAAAAGTGTGAAACAGCTGAAAATATGTCTTAAATTCTAGGTTCTTCAAAGTAGCCATCTTTTGCTTTGATTACTGCTTTGCACACTCTTGGCATTCTCTTGATGAGCTTCAAGAGGTAGTCATTGGAAATGGTCTTCCAACAGTCTTGAAGGAGTTCACAGAGATGCTTAGCACTTGTTGGCCCTTTTGCCTTCACTCTGCGGAGCAGCTCACCACAAACCCTCTCGATTGGGTTCAGGTCTGGTGACTGTGAAGGCCAGGTCATCTGGTGTAGCACTCTGTGTGGCATTCACCTGGTCTCTAATCTGAGCTGCTGTTAACCTGCGATTTCTGAAGCTGGTGACTCGAATAAACGTATCTTCCACAGCAGAGGTGACTCTTGGTCTTCCTTTCCTGGGGCGGTCCTCATGTGACCCAGTTTCTTTGTAGCGTTTAATGGTTTTTGCCACTGCACTTGAGGACACTTTCAAAGTTTCCCAATTTTTCGGACTGACTGACCTTCATTTCTTAAAGTAATGATGACCACTTGTTTTTCTTTACTTAGCTGTTTCTTGCCATAATACAAATTCTAACAGTCTATTCAGTAGGACTATCAGCTGTGTATCCACCAGACTTCTGCACAACATAACTGATGGTCCCAACCCCATTTATAAGGCAAGAAATCCCACTTATTAAACTTGACAGGGCACACCTGTGAAGTGAAAACCATTTCCGGTGACTACCTCTTGAAACTCATCAAGAGAATGCCAAGAGTGTGCAAAGCAGTAATTAAAGCAAAAGGTGGCTACTTTGAAGAACCTAGAATATAAGACATATTTTTAGTTGTTTAACACTTTTTTGTTAAGTATTTCATTCCACATGTGTTAATTCATAGTTTTGATGCCTTCAAAGTGAATCTACAATCTTCAGAGTCATGAAAATAAAGAAAACTTTGAATGAGAAGGCGTGTCCAAACGTTTGGTCTGTACTGTATATATATATATATATATATATATATATATATATATATATATATATATATAATATATAAATAAACACACAAGTGGCTTTTCATATTTCCACATTACGACGTGGGCAGCGCTGATGAAGGTGCCTTCCAGGGTGTGTGCACTACTGAGAAGTGTGGTGAACATCTTATTCTAGTAAATAGTATACGATACCCAACGGAAATGTACACGTCCTGGCTGGCACTATGGCCTGCTAATGCGGAAATAGATGACAACAGAGAAATTAAAATACTCATTCAGTAGCTGTCGACTGACAGTTTTTCCCCTGACTTCTCATACATAAGTTTGGATGGGAAGAGGGGATTAAGCTTCTACCAGACACCCCTGGTGATAACTTTCTCCCTTGAAAACCAGGGATCGAACATATTGAAGTTCAGTCTATCTATCTATCTATCGCTCTGTCTCTCTATCATCTATCTACCCATCTCTCTAACATCTATCTATCTCTCTATCAATCAATCAATCAATCAATCAATCATTATCTATCTATCCATCTCTCTATCATCTATCTATCTATCTATCATCTATCTATCCCTCTATCTATCTATCTATCATCTATCCATCCCTCTTTCTATTATCTATCATCTATCTATTATTTAGCTATTATCTATCATCTATCTATCCCTCTATCTATCTATCTATCTATCTATCTATGTATCCATCCCTCTTTCTATTATCATCTATCTATTTATTATTTAGCTATTATCTATCATCTATAGATCTATCTATCCCTCTATCTATCATCTGAAATCTATACAATGTTTTTATATATGTTCCTGTCCCCTTTCTCTTGTGCTGCACTTTTTCTCATATCCTCTAATATGATCCTTTTGGAGACATTTCTATACTGTTCTGCCTGTACACCATTATTGCATTATCTCTTGGACTTTTAACCCTATTATAAAGTCTTAGATTCATAACACCACATTCTTCAGCCTCTGCTGCTTCCATCCTCTTTGCTCCTCCGTGCACTTTAGATCTTGCTCTCAAGATGTCTGGTTGTGTGATTTATCCTGGAAGATCTATTTATAACCCCTCTTTTGTTCTTTCAGATCCTTGATCCATGGATTCTATCTATTGTGTCATTCTATTATGTCATTACCCATCGTCTTTAGGGTGTAAGCCTCTGTGAGAAGCGTTCTGTCTGTCTTTTCTATGTCATCTTCTTTCCCTTATACACATTAGTCAAATGCATTTGGCAAGAAATATCTTTTGAAGCTTTAGGTGAAGGATTTTCATATTCCAACACTAGGGGGCACTGTAGGCATCCAAGTCACGGTGAGTAAAGCATACCTCGAGATATAAAAAACTATTATAGTGCAGGACTTTGGAAAATATTCTTTTTTCCAAATCAATGTATCAGGATATTTTGCTTTTTAACCACTGCATGGACCAGCTGAAATCTGTATAGTGGCTGCATTTAGAGTGGTTATCCCAAAATTCAACTTTATCACCTATGCACAGAATCAGTGGTACGTTTCTGATCCCGACTGCTGGGAACTTGAGTCCTCTGTGAGTGGTGTTGCAGTTGCGTAGATATTGCTTCTCCATTTATTCCAATAGGGTTGACGGAGTGTAACGTTTGGTTATCTACTCCGACCCATTGAGAATGAATTGAGCAGCAGCGAGCAAGTGCACCAAATGAGCCATTCACACAAGTGACTTGGACACCACCATTCTTGTGAGCTATGAAAGTCGAACCCTTAATTGCAAAGTATTGCACAAAGTCCATCCGCTGCCGTGGACATGAATTCTTTCCCAATGAAGATTAATGCGGGCGTCACACGGGACGATATATCGGGCGATATGTCGGCGGGGTCACATCGTAAGTGACCCACATCCGGCATCGTTTGATATATCGTAGCGTGTGACAGCTACGAGCGACGGTGAACGAGCAAAAATACTCACCTTATCGTTGCTCGTTGACACGTCGTTCATTTTCAAAAAGTCGTTTCATCTTCTGTGCGCCGGTTGTTCATCGTTCCCGAGGCAGCACACATCGTTCCGTGTGACACCCCGGGAATGATGAACACAGCTTACCTGCATCCCGCCGGCAATGTGGAAGGAAGGAGTTGGGCGGGATGTTTACGTCCCGCTTATCTCCGCCCCTCCGCGTCTATTGGCTGGCGGCAGTGTGACGTCGCTGTGACGCCGTACGTCCCTCCCCCTTCAGAAAGAGGATGTTCGCCGCCCACAGCGAGGTCGTCCGGGAGGTGTGTGTGACAGGGGGTTAACGACTTTGTGCGCCACAGGCAACTAATTGCCCGTGACGCACAAACGACGGGGGCGGGTACGATCGCTTGTGCGATCGCACGATAGATCGTCCCGTGTGACGCCCGCATAAGTCATAGGTTTTGGAATACCCCAATCTGCAACAGGTCAGTATCAGGATTCATATGATTCATCTAACTGAGCAACATGGAGTCTTAAAGGCACCTAGACCTTCTCTTTTTGTTAGAAGGGTCTCTCATTGAGGAGCAGATCACAAAGTGTCTTAGTGTTCAGTTTCTCTGCAGTGCCTCGACAGGAGAAATATAGTATTACACAGAACCCATGTAATGGACTGTAGTTCTCTGGAGAACTTAGTTTGAGGCTAATAAAACTTCATTATTCCTTAGACATCTGGATGTCCTCCATTTCTACCACCTTAATAAGGTTTATGCCAAACCTATGATTAGCTAAAGTTCTGGGGATAACCCGGTAAAAGGTTCAAAGGGTTAATGTCAAGCAATCTATTAGACCAGTGTTTCCAAAACTCTAGTTGTCACGTCCCCAAACAGATCATGTTATCAGGACTTCCTTAGTATTGCACAGGTGAGAGAACCTATGGCAACTTCTAATGCCTTCATAATAATCCCATCACTTGTACAGTATTAAATGGAATCTGTCAGCTGGTTTTTGCTGCCTCATTTGAGAGTAACATAATGTAGGCAAAGAGACTCAGAATCCAATGACGTATCACTTAGATTACTGGCTGCAGGCGTTCTAAGGCTATGTTCACAAAGGACATCTTTTGCTGTGTTTTTGGTGCATTTTTGAGGTCACAAAATTGTACCTAGATGCATGCATTTCCTTCTCCCAGCTAAAGGCTACTTTACACACTGCGATATCGGTCCCGATATCGCTAGTGTGCGTACCCGCCCCCATCTGTTGCGCGACACGGGCATATCGCTGCCCGTGCCGCACAACATCGCCCAGAGCCGTCACACATACTTACCTGTCCGGCGACGTCGCTGTGACCGGCGAACCGCCTCCTTTCTAAGGGGGCGGTCCGTGCGGCGTCACAGCGACGTCACTGAACCGCCGCCCAATCGCAGCGGAGGGGCGGAGATGAGCGGGACGTAACATCCCGCCCACCTCCTTCCTTCCGCATAGCGGCCGGGAGGCAGGTAGGGAGACGTTCCTCGCTCCTGCGGCGTCACACGCAGCGATGTGTGATGCCGCAGGAACGAGGAACAACCTCGTTACTGCTGAAGTAACGATAATTGGGAATGGACCCCCGTGTCGCCGATTAGCGATTTTTCACTGTTTTGCAACGATGCAAAATCGCTAATCGATGTCACACGCAACGGCATCGCTAATGCGGCCGGATGTGCGTCACGAATTCCGTGACCCCAACGACTCCGCATTAGCGATGTCGTAGCGTGTAAAGCCGGCTTAAGTCTATGAGATTTCTATTTTGCTGTCCACACTGGGCATCTTTTGTTGGCTGCGTTTTTCAAGATGCAGCCAAGATGCAGCATGTCAATTCTGTTTGCGTTTTTACCACGTTTTTGAGCCTTCCAGTCAATAGATTTCACTTACAAAACGCATTGGGTAAAACGCGGTAAAAACGCATGCCACGGGAGCGTTTTCAGAAAATGAGATGCAGTCTCAAGATGCACTCAAAACGCACATAACAAAAGATACCCTGTGTGAACATAGCCTAACAGAATCAGAGCTTTTAGATTTCAAAGCGCAGCAGAGCTGAGAGCTATGTCTCGCCCATGCCAGGCTCTCATTATAAAGTGTACATTGAAACTGAGGTGTCAATCACAGAAAGGGACTCGCCAGAATGATATGTACTTGACATTGTAGTCTAGCAATGATAATCACCAGGTGATAAAGCTTTTAGTTTAAATAAACAACAGCACACAGCCTGATAAGAGAAGCATAGTTAATTTTTTGTTTTTAACCTCTACAACATGCTTTCCTCAGATTACATAGGAAAAACCTGCTGACAGATTTCCTTTAAGGAAATCCTGAAAACATGAACTGTTGGGGGCCATGAGGACTGGCGTTTAGGAAACACCGATGTTTGGTTTAGCTCAGTCAAACTTGGCAAAGCAAGGGGTCTTCATCATGTAAGATTGTGACCTTGAGACTGACACAAATTTTGCTTTCCACCACTTGCTGCTTCATTGTTTTTAGATCTTTTTAGATACACACTACCTCTTTTTGAGGCGGAAACCACAGAAAAAAATGTACGTAATGCACAGCAATTTCAAAACAACATTGCTGTGCAGTTCAGTCTTTTGCTACTTTTTTTTAACCATTCAGGCTTTGGAAACTGTAAAGTGGTTAAAATAAGTAAGATGCTCATTCCTCAGGCGGCTTCTTCTAAGACATCGCTCACTACTATAGTATAAAATACAGAGAAGACGCCACAAAGTCACTTCAGGAAAAAGACCGCCGATGTTTTTCTGAAGCGCCTCGACTATAAATACTCTCTGCCGGCAGAATAAAGACATTGTGTGCACACACCCTTACATGTTTCTATGGTTACTGAAGTACAATTAGAAGCATTTCATAAGTTTTTCAGCTTCTGTTGACAAATACATCAAGTTTATGTAGATTCGGGGCCTGATTCATTAAAGCTTTAACACCAGTATTCTTGTGAAAAAAGCTTTGAAAAGTTGCATAGTTTGGCCCAACTCGAGGCTGTGCTAAAATGATGCAACGTATGGTGTTCTTACCATTTTCATTCAGCTCTGAGAAAATGGGGCGAGACAGGGGTGTAGGGTCATGAATTTGATGAGTGGTGGCATTTGATACATCACAAACCTTAAGGGTGCTTTACACAAGACGAGCTATCGTGCGATGCATCGTCGGGGGTCACGGTTTTCGTGACGCACATCCGGCATCGTTCACGACGTCGTCTCGTGTAACACCTCCGAGCGACGCTGTATCTCTCACAAATCGTGAGTCGTGTACTCGTTGCTCAGTTTCAAAATATTGTTTATTTAAAATGGCGCCAGTTGTTCATCGTACCCGGGGCAGCACACATCGCTTCGTGTGACACCCCAGGAACGATGAACTCAGCTTACCTGCGTCCCGCGGCACCCGCCGGCTATGCGGAAGGAAGGAGGTGGGCGGGATGTTTTCGTCCCGCTCATCTCCGCCCCTCCGCTTCTATAGGCTGTGTGACGTCGCTGTGACGCCGAACATCCCTCCCCCTTCAGGAAGAGGGTGTTCACTGCCCACAGCGACGTCACTCAGCAGGTAAGTACGTGTGACGGGGGTTTCACGACTTTATGCGACACGGGCAGCGATTTGCCCGTGACGCACAAACAACGGGAGCGGGTACGATCGATCGTGAAATCGCACAATCGGTCATCTCGTGTAAAGCAGGCATTACTCTAGGAGGGACAGATTCAATACAGTGCTTCCCCAAAAATAAGCCCTAGCAGGAGTTTTGAGCATTTTCAGCGTAAGGCTTAAATATAAGCCCTACCCCAAAAATAAGCCCTATTTGCCATTCAATAATGAAGTGTCCATGCAGCTAAAAAGTTAAAGAATACTGCAGAACACTTAATTATAGAAAGCAGACACCCCCAGAAGAAAGAAGACAGAAGACCCCACGATCATACTCACCAGATGCCGATCGGGAGGATCTGCAGCAGAACGCATCAAGGACCTGCAATGGAATGCACACCCACAAACATCAGATTACACACCCACACACATCAGATCGCACACCCACACACATCAGATCACACACCCACACACATCAGATCGCATACCCACATACATCAGATGGCACACCCACATACATCAGATCACACACCCACACACATCAGATGGCACACCCACATACTTCAGATGGCACACCCACATACATCAGATCACACACCCATACACATCAGATCACACACCCACACACATCAGATCGCTCACACACACACACACACACACACATCAGATCGCACACACACACACACATCAGACGGCACACCCACACACATCAGATGGCACACCCACACACATCAGATCGCACACCCACATACATCAGATCGCACACACACAAACACAATCGCACATCAGATTGCACACACACACTCACCACATCCAGCAATATCGATTGCTTCTGGCCAGCATAAGGACCTAGGACGCAGTGCAGTGGAGTGCAAGGACCTGCGGGTGGAACGCATGGAGGACCCGGCGGTGGAACGCATTGATGTATTTCACCCGCAGGTCCTCTATGCGTTCCACCCGCAGGTGATTGCGCTCTACTGCACCTTGTCCCAGTATACTCTGCCGACCATAAGCAATCGGTATCGCCAGATGTGGTGAGTTTGTGTGTGCGATCTGATGTGTGTGTATGTATGCATGAGTGTGTGTCAGCCAGAGGAAGGGGAGGACGGCATGTAGTATACCTGCTGCCCGCCGAAGATCGCAGGAGGACCTGGGAGCGACGTAGATGACTGGGTCTGGTAACTATGACTCTCCTGAGAAGTGGGATCTACATTTTTTGAGGACCAAATTTTTCCTCAACCGTGTTTCCCTGAGAATAAGCCCTACCCCAAAAATAATCTTTAGTCCCCCTTCACATGCATGTGTCTCCTGTACGTGTTTGGTCCGTTTCCGTATGTACCGGAGACACGGACACACGTACTCCAATGTTATTCAATGTTTGGAGTTACACATGCGTTTTTCCGTACGGTCCGTGTGTCCGTGTCCGTGATATGTATGTGTATCCGTATTACACGGATGCATGTCCGTTTTCTGCACGGAACACACACACACGCACCCAATGAAAGTCTGTGGGTCCGTGAGCACACGTACGTGACACGGATGCATCTCCGTATGGTCCGTGTACGTTTTGTGCTTTTTTGAAGCGATGTCGGTCAATCTTTTTTTTCTGTGTATGTCAGTCAATCTCCCTCAGTCCGTTGGTCGGTCTTTCTCTCTTGTCTGTCCCTCTCTCAGTCTGTTGGTCAGTCTCCCCCCTCTCTCATACTCACCGTTCCCCGATCACCGGCGCAGTGCTACACAGCTGTTAAAAAAACTTCGGCGGCTTTTACTATTTTGAAAAAGCCGGCTGCTCATTATTCAATCTCGTATTCCCTGCTTTGCCCACCCACCGGTGCCTATGATTGGTTGCAGTCAGACATGCCCCCACGCTGAGTGACAGCTGTCTCACTGCAACCAATCACAGCTGCCGGTGGGCGTGTCAATATCGAGCAGTAAAAATAAATAAATAAATAATTAAGAAAAAACGGCGTGCGGTCCCCCCCAATTTTGATACCAGCCAGGGTAAAGCCACACAGCTGAAGGCTGGTATTCTCAGGATGGGGAGCTCCATGTTATGGGGAGCCCCCCAGCCTAACAATATCAGTCAGCAGCCGCCCGGAATTTCCGCATCCATTAGATGCGATAGTCCCGGGACTTTACCCGGCTCATCCTGAATTGCCCTGGTGCGGTGGAAAACGGGGTAATAAGGAGTTAATGGCAGCAGCCCATAACTGCCACTAAGTCCAAGATTAATCATGACAGGCGTCTCCCCGAGATACCTTCCATGATTAACCTGTAAGTTAAAGAAAATAAACACACACAACGAAAAATCCTTTATTTGAAATAATAAAAAAAAAAAAAACACCCTCGCTCACCACTTTATTAAGCCCCGAAAACTCCTCCAGGTCCGGCGTAATCCACGGAGGTCCCGCGACGCTCTCAGCTCTGCTACATGAAGGTGACAGGAGGTGCAGTAGAACACCGCCGCTCCTGTCAGCTCCACGCAGCAACTGAGGAGAGAAGCGCGATCAGCGATGATGACACTCAGGTCACTCGCGGCCACCGCTGGATCCTCCCCTCCAACTGTGACAGCAAGTCTCCCGAGTGACTGAAGTGCGCTCCGCGATCAGCAATGAAGTCACAGGTGAGTTGCGGTCTCGGGTGGAGGACTCCAGCTAGCCGCGGGTAACCTGAGTGACGGCAGCGCTAATCGCGCTGCTCTCTTCAGTCACTCAGAGGGTTAGCGGTCACCCGAGTTCATTCTCATCGCGCATCGTTGTCTGCTGTCAGCGGATATGTAGCAACGTCATTGTGCATCACACATGGAACATTTCACACGGACAACACACGGAGATTACACGTACGTATCACACGCACACACGGCTAGCATAAGCCATCACACGGATGTCACACGTACCGGAGAAACGGACATAAAATACGGAACACGGACCCGAAAAAACGGAAGACACGCACGTGTTTTTCATGTGCGTGTGAAGGGGGACTTAGCGCTTTTTCCGGGGCACAAAAAAATTGTAAGACAGTGTCTTATTTTCTGGGAAGCACAGTAAGTGTATACCTCTTCATGCATCAGGAGTGTCTGACTCCAGCATGAATAACACCAGTCCTAATATATTGGGCCATCAATATTTACAGTGTTGTCCCTTAGTTTTCAAGTCTTCTGCTTCGCCCTGGCATTCTGGAGCTTCTGGGCCAAATCCTGACTGATAACAACACATTCTTGTCTAATCAGTGCTTGGAGTTTATCACAATTTCTGTGTTTTATTTGGTTGTTTCACCTGCATTTTGAGGTTTGATCCAATACAGGAAAAAAAAAATAAAAGCAGCAACTCACCGGGGGATGAGATCAAGTCTTCTTTATTGTGCAAACACTGGTGACATGTAGTGCAGGGAGGGGGAGCCGAAGCCTTGGACAACGGTGACTGTTTCACGCTAGTGTGGCGCTTCTGTAGGTCACTTCCTTATGCACCCTGAATATAGATGACCAGACCCATGAAAGTTCGGTTCAATGTGTTTAGCTAGATGTTCAATAACGTTCGGTTTGGATCCCGGACTTTACCTGAATTCCAATGGAAGTCACTAATTGGGTAAATTAGGTCTCCTTCAGTTTGAAGCCAGGACGTGTACACCCGGCTTCATAGTACGCATGACCCAAACTCTGGGGTCATGCACACTGAGCCGAAATCCCCTTCGGACGCATTGGCAGCGGAGAGGTGAGTGAGATCATCCTGTGACACTGCATATTCATTAGCATGATAGCACACCCACAGGGGCATACTGACATGCTAATGGGGGCGACTGGCCAGGGAACTAATGCCCAGGGGACTAGGCCCCTCGCTTATTAGCATACAATATAAGATCTTTAGAAATACTTTTTCTAAAGATCTCTTTATCTCTGCTAGTGTATACAGGGACAGTTAGGCAGGGATTAGCAATTTGCACCCAGAACTGCTCGTGGTACTGGGTGCATATTGGACCTGATAGGTTCCTTTTAAACCTGTCTCTTTGAAGTTGTTGATGATCTCATGCATGGTTGATCTACATTTGCATTTCATACGATCACTCTTCATAAAAATCTAGAGTTAATGCAAATTGCCACTGTAAAAACGGAAGCAGCAAACTTTGTAAAAATCTAAGTTTCTTCTAGTCTTAAAACTTTGGCCATGACTATACACTAAAGAACGTGACAGATATCCATTATGAGACATTACGATCTGCGAGAAGCTATTTGTAAAGATAATATTTTCATTCTGTGCGGTATATTTTCGAGATTTCAGCCCAAGATTATCTTAGATAACATAACTACATTACTCAGTGTGAGTCTCACTGAGATATATAGCTCCATTATATACAACACAGGGTAAGCCTAAAGGCCCCGTTACACGCAACGACGTATCTAACGATATATCGCCGGGGCCACGGATTCCGTGACGCACCTCCGGCATCATAAAGGGCTTGTTACGCGCTACAATATATCTAACGATATGTCGTCGGGGTCACGTCGTTAGTGACGCACATCCGGCATCGTTTGACATATCGTAGCGTGTGACAGCTACGAGCGACTGTGATCGTGCAAAAAGACTCACCTTATCTTTGCTCGTTGACACGTCGCTCATTTTCAAAAAATCGAACGTCCTTCTGCGTGCCGGTTGTTCATTGTTCCCGAGGCAGCACACATCGCTCCGTGTGACACCCCGGGAACGATGAACTGCAGCTTTTCCTGCGTCCCGCCGGCAATGCGGAAGGAAGGAGGTGGGTGGGATGTTACGTCCCGCTCATCTCCGCCCCTCCGCTTCTATTGGCCGTCCGCTGAGTGACGTCGCTGTGACGCCGAATGTCCCTCCCCTTCAGAAAGAGGATGTTCGCCGCCCACAGCAACGTCGTTTGGAAGGGAAGTACGTGTGACGGGGGTTACCGACTTTGTGCGACACGGGCAACAAATTGCCCGTGTTGAACAAACGATGGGGGCAGGTGCGATAATCATCGCATGTAAAGCTGCCTTTAGCGACATTGTTGTGTGTGACACCAACGAACGGCCGATAACGATCAAAAATACTCACCTTATTGATCGTTGACAGGTCGTTCATTTTCAAAAAATCGTTGATTGTTGAGGACACAGGTTGTTCGTCGTTCCCAAGGCAGCACACATCGCTATGCGTGACACCTCGGGAACTACCGCTTACCTGCGGCCGCCGGCAATGAGAAAGGAAGGAGGTGGGCGGAATGTTACAGCCACTCATCTCCGCCCCTCCGCTTCTATTGGGCGGCCGCTTAGTGACGCCGCTGTGACGACGCACGAACCACTCCCTTAGAAAGGAGGCGGTTCGCCGGCAACAGTGACGTCGCTAGGCAGGTAAGTCAGTGTGACTGTTCGTAGCGATGTTGTGCGCCACGGGCAGCGATTTGCCCGTGATGCACAAACGACGGGGGCGGGTGCTTTCACCAGCGATATCGCTAGCGATATCGCTGCGTGTAAAGCCCCCTTAACAGTGTGACGACGTAGATACAATTTGGGAATATTCGGTGTGTATCCTCTTGTGATCTTATACAATCATATTTTACTATATGCTCCTTATAAACAGATTGTAGCGGTAAAGATACAGAGTTTGCCAACATACAGTGTAGATATCGTGTGATGATCTTGTGTGTTCTACGTTATATACCAAAAAGGGGGAGAATTCTGAGATTTCTGGAAGGAAAGATTTTTCTTTTGGATCAGCAGGTTTCTTAGTGGTTCAGTTCTGGCAGCAAGCACTGATGTTTGCCCCTATTGCCTGCACATTGGCGGGTGGGTCTATGAATGCATAGGTACAAACCCGCTATAGTTCAGGCAGAAAGGACAAAAGGGCAGTCCCTGCTGACATCACTGAGCCAGTAGTAGGATTGTGATGTCACTAGGTAAAAGAAATGGCATTGTGGCTGGAACTGCTCTCAGGGCCCTGGCACTGCCATACCACTGTTATAGGGCAATTGTAGCTGGCAATGCTGTCAGGGCCCTGGTACTGCCATACCACTGTTATAGGGGAATTGTGGCTGGCACTGCTGTCAGGGCCCTGGTACTGCCATACCACTGTTATAGGGTAATTGTGGCTAGCACTGCTGTCAGGGCCCTGGTACTGCCATACCACTGTTATAGGGGAATTGTGGCTGGCACTGCTGTCAGGGCCCTGGTACTGCCATACCACTGTTATAGGGGAATTGTGGCTGGCACTGCTGTCAGGGCCCTGGCACTGCCATACCACTGTTATAGGGCAATTGTAGCTGGCAATGCTGTCAGGGCCCTGGTACTGCCATACCACTGTTATAGGGGAATTGTGGCTGGCACTGCTGTCAGGGCCCTGGCACTGCCATACCACTGTTATAGGGGAATTTTGGCTAGCACTGCTGTCAGGGCCCTGGTACTGCCATACCACTGTTATAGGGGAATTGTGGCTGGCACTGCTATCAGGGCTCTGGTACCTCCATACCGCTTTTCACTTTTATAGGGGAATTGTGGCTGGCACTGTTATTGAAAAAAGTCACTGACTGGTAGTGGGGCGCTGTGATTGTAACTTAGCGGGGCACTGTGACTCCTATTCATACATGATTAATGTGGAAGTCATTGTTATACTGAAAAAAAACAACTCACTGTTAAAGGGGTCTGTCATTGTTATGGGGGCAATTTGTCATTAATATAAGAGGTTTGTGTCTGTTCCTTATTGGTAATTTGACTTGCTGTTTTATGGAGCTATGAATGTTACTGTTATGGGGATAGATTGACTTATTAATATGGGAGCAATAGGGCTGTCACTCACTATTATAGGGGCATTATGACTGTCACTGTTATGGGAACATTATGGGTGTCGCTGGTATGTGAGCATTATGACTGTCACTGTTCTGGAAGCACTATGGCTGTCACTGTTATGGGGGCATTATGACTGTCACTGTTCTGGAAGCACTATGGCTGTCACTGTTATGGGGGCATTATGACTGTCACTGTTCTGGAAGCACTATGGCTGTCACTGTTATGGGGGAATTATGACTGGCACTCTTATGCGGCATTATGGCTATCACTGTTATGGGGCATTATGACTGTCACTGTTATGGGAGCATTTTGATTGTTACTGTTATGGGAACATTATGGCTGTTATTGTAATAGGAACATTATGGCTGTCATTGTTATGGGAACATTATGGCTGTCATTGTTATGGGAACATTATGGCTGTCGCTGTTATGGGAGCATTATGGCTGTCGCTGTTATGGGAGCATTATGACTGTGACTGTTGTGGAGGCATTATGATTGTCACTGCTATGGGATCATTATAACTGTCACTGTAATGGGGGCATTATGGTTGTTACTGTTATGGGAACATTATGGCTTTTGCTGTTATGGGAACACCATGGCTTTTGCTGTTATGGGAACATTATGGCTTTCGCTGTTATGGGAATATTATGGCTGTCACACTTATGGGAACAATATATATTATAATAAAATCACTTCACACATTATCTCAATGTGATTTTTCAATATGATCGATCGTCTATTTTTAGGATATATAATAAACATTAGACTGGCGTGAGAGAAGACAGAGTGCTGCTCCCATAGAGTTACAGTGACATGAGCAGCTACCCCTCTATACATTCTCTCCCCTGCAATGGTGCTAATGGATGGACTGGATCAGTGGCATACTGCTAATGGTGGCAGACCATGACATCGCTATGGGGCCCATGAGTCAGGGGGCTGGGGGGGCAGTGCCAGCGCCAACACCAGGCCAGCATCATGCTTTCATCTGTATTGGCATCGCAGATTAATCTATTTAGAGAACTATGGTGGGGTCATTAGAATATACATGGAGGACTATGGGGGTGCATAATGCTACATGGAGGACTATAGGGTGTGCATTATACTATATGGAAGACTATATGAGGCCAATTATACTATATGGAAGGCTATGTGGGGACCATGATAATATTTGGAAGGCTATGTGGAGTCCATTATAATATTTGCAGGGCTATTTGAGGGCACCTTTACACTTTACACTTTATAGAGGGCTATTTGATGGCTGTGTGGCGGTCATTATACAGTGTGAAGAGTTGTGAGGGTCATTATACTGTATGTAATCCCATTACACTGCATGGAGGGCTGTGTGGGGGTCACTGCTTGAGATCATACTGTGTTGGGGTCACCATACTTTGGCAGGTTAGTTGAGGCAGGGTACAGTAGGGTCATCATACTATGCATGTGGACGGTACTGTGGAGGAATTCACTGTGGGGGTATCATACAGTGTTTGTGGGACACTGTTGTTGGCATTACACTCTATAGGTGCAATGAAAGGAAAATCTAGGGGCTTCGGTAGGGGGGAAATTACTTTGTAAGGGCTGCAAAGTTGTGAGATATGCTCCTATGTGACCCAGCCGTATATTAACTTTTTAACTTTTTTTTTTAAGGGGGGTGTAGGGCAATTAGAACTTTTGCCATGAGGCCCCATGATTTCTATGCACATCCCTGACTGGGATCTTACACCTAAAGTGGAACTGTCTTTTGTATATTTTAATTGCTATGTGTCTGTCTTATTTTTTCCTATAGCTTAGATGCATGAGGTTAAATGATCAATCACATGGTACAGTAATGATATCTTGTGACAGTGTCATGTTTAATTGGCAGCATGATCAATGGTGAAGAGTCAGAGAGGGATGACCTTGCGCCAGTGCGATATTTAACTGGTTATTATTCTGTCTGAAGGGCAATTTTATTAGGGGGGTGAGTTATTATTTGGGGAGATCTACTGGTAAGGTTTACTGAGCAGATCAGTTACATGTCTTGATTTACGCCCAGTGATTAAAGGGATGGAAGTCAGTGCAGCTCCTCATGCCCCAGGGCTCTGCTGACCTTCCTTCTGGAACTACAAAACTGGTCTTTAATGTTCAGTAGGACATGTTCAAGGAGTCACACAGACATGGCCTTCTGAGAAAGTGACGTGCCGAGGAATCCAATACTATGGTAAAAAACCAAGTCTGCCACCCAGTGGTCCAACAATTATCTTTCTGTCTGTCTATCTATCTTTCTATCTATTATATCTATCTATCGATCCTATCAATATATCTTTGTATCTATCTATCTATCTATCTATCTATCTATCTATCTATCTATCTATCTATCTATCTATCTATCTATATCTATCTATCTATCCATCTTTCTACCTATCTATCTATCTATCTATCCCTCTATCTATCCCTCTATCCATCTATCTATCTATCTATTTATCTATCCATCTACCGTATCTATCCTATTTATTTGTCCATCGAAAAGATCTTATCTATATACTCGTATCTATCCTATCTATGTATCTAACCTATCTAGTCTATCTATATATCTATTTATTTATCCATTCATCCATCCATCCATCTGTCCGTCTATCACATTATCCATCCATCTATCCATACATCCATCCATCCAGCCATCCATCCATCTATTTTTCCATTTCTTTTTGCCAGGGTTCCTTTTCTTCCAGCAGGCCTGTTTATCTATTTTTCCTGCAGTATATTTTTCCATTTCTTTACTATTAAGCCATTTTTAATTGGTTCTCTTCTTGTTAAACCAGAAGCTCTAGAAAATCATCCCCAGTCCTTCTGCCGGCCGCCTGCTTCTCTCTGAGCCGCATGCAATTGTTGCTCTTTGACTTAAGCTTTCTGCCTCCAGGACAAACTATATGTTTCCAGCATTTTAAAGACCCATCTTGTACATGTGGATTCTGACTAATGTCCCCTGCACCCCAGACACACTTAACCTCCACAAAAGCTGACTGTCCTGCATGACCTGACATTGCCGATAGAAAACATCGTCCACACATTGTAAACTCCTAGGGGTAGTTACTTAAATATAAAAATACAGGGAGATTTCTTTAATCCAATATCTGATAATGCAGAGATTTCTATAAACCTTTCCTGAATTTCGAATACAGTCTCACAGAAGACGGAGCCTCCAATTATGAAGTGACCGCAGCACATTTTATGTAACTATTTTATTTTAGGTTGTATCTCTGCACTTACAGAATAAATACTGGTATTTCTCGAATAATCCAGAATGTATGATTGTGCTGGTTTAAGAAAACAGAGCTGCTTTACAAAATTAGTGCCAGACCTGTCTTTATATAGCTCAGGTCTATGTGAGGCCCAATTGCAATACTACACACAACCTGTGGACAGGTGAGACACTGATTTTGGAAGAGAGCCGCCATGATTTTCCAATTCTCTACAACAGCTTGTTACTAGATTTTAAAAGCAAGATTAATAAGAAAAATACCAAAAAATAGACTGATCATAATTAGTAAAATGTGCAATGTTCACTAAATATAATATCCATGCAGAAACAATGGTTTCCGTAGGGATAGTCCTTCATTGAAAGAATATGGCACCTCATGCAGGTGTCATAATGCTACGCAGGGAGTGCCTACACAGTCCATAATATGAACCCATAGCCTATCTGCCAACTTCCAGAAATTACCATCAGGTACGATCAGGGCCGGACTGGGACAAAATTCAGCCCTGGCATTTGGAGGTACACAGGCCCACTTGTCACGTGGTGAATGTGTAATATCTTTGTGCACTTGTAGATTGTGTAACACGACCATATAACATGTAGTCACGGCTGCGTCCAGTATTACAGCTCAGACCTATTTATTGCTCTTAGTAGCAGGACCTGGTGAAGGCGCTATTTTTCCTACAGAGCTGGGTCTCACAGATAATGAAGAGGATGCTGCGCTCCACATAATGCTGCGGCCACATAGCTGATGGGCAGGGATACAAAATCAGATCCCCTGAACTAATATTGATGGCCTATTCTACAGATAGGTGATCAGGGAAGCTGTTGTTGTCACTGGTGATAATTTTGGGTGCATACCACTTAGGGAATATGCAATGACATTTTTAAGGCTAGATCCCGCCATGGAAACGTCTATGAAAAATAGTCACAATGAATAAACATCTGCATCTACTCCCTGTGCACAGGTTCAGGCTTTTGAAAATGTTTTAATCACTTCAGGTTTCTAAAACCACTAAGTGGTTAAAAGAAGTGACCGCTCCATTCTTCTGGTGTTTTCCACTTGAAAAACACTCTGTGCTGTACAATGCAGATCAATGGGAAGGCTTCGAAGATGCCTGGATACCTTTTGTTGCGTTTGTTTCTTAAAAGCACAATAAAGAATATGTGACAAAAACAATGGGTAAATAAAAATATATAAAAACAAAGATGGTCAATACCATAGGTGCTAGGAAACAGCTGTACAACTACACAGAAGATGGGTCAGGAAAAAATGCCATGGGTTTCAACATCTTCTGCAAACAATTATAGACACCAGAAGCAACAGCAGTTTGTATTTTTCATAACAAAAAGTACCCATCAAACACCAAGAGAATGTGAGCAGTCAGTGTCATGGAAGGGGTACTTACATGAATACATCACCAACGCCAAGTTTTGAATATCTGAGAAGGATTTAGAGAGATTCTTCTGAGTTTCTGTTTCAAAAAAATGTGTAAACATATGCTAAATTACACTATTTTTGGAGCAGAAACTGACCACAATCTTGCCAAATTCTCCTCATAATCTCAAAACAAAGTTTTGAGGTTTTTTAAGCTTTAACATAGCCATGAAACTTATTTTGGATTGTTAAATGTGTACAATTTCAGAACCACCATCAGGACATGAATGGAGTGCCAGGACCACCATCAGTACATGAATGCCACGCCAGAACCATCATCAGCACATGAATGCCACATCAGAATCATCATCAGCACATGAATGCCACACCAGAACCATCATCAGCACATAAATGCAGCACCAGAATCACCATTAGCACATGAATACATTGTCAGAACCACCATCAGCACATGAATGCAGCATCAGAACCACAGTCAGCACATGAATGCAGCGTCAGAACCACAGTTAGCACATGAATGCAGCGTCAGAACCACAGTCAGCACATGAATGCAGCATCAGAACCACAGTCAGAACATGAATGCAGCGTCAGAACCACAGTCAGCACATGAATGCAGCGTCAGAACCACAGTCAGCACATGAATGCAGCATAAAAACCACTGTCAGTACATCAGTAAATCACCATGCTTAGCCCCATGCACAATTGTATTCCATGAACCAACAACTCCCAGCTTGTCTTAAAAATGGTAAGGAGATGCTGGGAGTTGTTGTTATCAATAATTATCAGACTCCAGACCATATAGCAACTACAGTACTGATAAGACGAATCAGTATCACAAATAAACATTTATATCCAGGTACCTTATAGATGACATCTTCTTTGATCGGAATAGTTCCCGTCCCTTTTGTCCCCACATATTAAAGACGCCATCATGAGATTTCATGCAAACAGCTCGTCTCTGAAGACCTCCCTCTTTGTTCTTCAGCAGCACTTCCCCACACAGTGCCTTTAAAAATAAAAGTATCATATCCCTAAATATAAATATCTTACATCCTGCACCCCTGAATAAATAATTGCTGTGCTTCCTTCACAAAATATCTCCACCCATATACATACTCTCTTATCCGAAATATCTCACACACTGCCCCTCTTCAAAATATCCCCCCATACTACCTCTCTATATAATATACCCCCCACACACAGCCTCTCTATATAATATACCCCACACACACAGCCTCTCTATATAATATACCCTACCACACACAGCCTCTCTATGTAATATATCCCCCACACACAGCCTCTCTATATAATATAGCCCCCCACACAGAGCCTCTCTATATAATATACCCCCCACACTGCCCCGCTTTATAATATACTACCCCACACACAGCCTCTCTATATTAAAATCCCCCCACCCACAGCCTCTCTATATAATATACCCCCCACACACAGCCTCTCTATATAATATAGCCCCCCACACAGAGCCTCTCTATATAATATACCCCCCACACTGCCCCGCTTTATAATATACTACCCCACACTTAGCCTCTCTATATTAAAATCCCCCCACCCACAGCCTCTCTATATAATATACCCCCCACACACAGCCTCTCTATATAATATACCCCTCCACACAACCTCTCTATATAATATACCAGCCCACACACAGCCTCTCTATAAAATATACCCCCCCATACAGCCTCTATATATAATATACCCCCCGCACACAGCCTCTCTATATCATTTACCCTCCCACACAGCCTCTCTATCTAATATACCCCCCACACACAGCCTCTCTATATAATATACCCCCACACAGCCTCTATATATAATATGCCCCCCACACACAGCCTCTCTATATCATATACCCTCCCACACAGACTCTCTATGTAATATAACCCACACACACAGCCTCTCTATATAATATAGTCCCCCACACACAGCCTCTCTATATAATATACCCCCCACTGCCCCTCTTTATAATATGCTCCCCCACACACAGCCTCTCTATATAATATACCCCCCACACACAGCCTCTCTATATAATATACCAGCCCACACACAGCCTCTCTATATAATATACCAGCCCACACACAGCCTCTCTCTGTAATATACCCCACACACACAGCCTCTGTATATAATATACCAGCCCCCACACAGCCTCTCTATATAATATATAACTGAATAGGATAACTGAAGTGAGCACTAATATATATATTCTGAGTGCAAGCCAAAAAAATACATACTATATAAGGATAAGGCTGCACATCAAACTTAGATAATGGTATAATGCCTCAAGCATATGGAAAAATATTGGAAAATACAATGAAAAATGCTACTTGCTAACTTGAACATGTGAATAATGAATTGCATACCTGCTATGAATATTAGGAAAAAGGAGATATTTAGCAATCACATTGATCAATGTAACTGAGCCCCAAAACCTCGTCAAGGTATATCTCTATATTGGGGTCCCTAGCTCTGTGACCCTAACTGTGTGTCATCTCATTGCAATTAAAAACTGCTGTGGGTGGAGAGGGGTAACCAAGGACTGTCTTATATAGGAGATGGAAAAAACATGGCCGAAAGGGGCTGAGCTGTGTTCACATTCAGAAAAAAAATATTAGGCTTGGGATCCTAGGCAAAGACACCCACCCTCAGGCTTTGGAACCTGCGATAAAGAGACCACCCGCGACTTGCCTTGCACGGCTATCGGCCATGGCTCCTAGGCGATGGGGCTGCCAATTCTCGAAAGACAGCATTATTACAATTCTTAATAGGATTATAATACCAATTCTTAGGGAATTGGTTGTGGTATAACCACCATGGACCAACGCAAGGGTTTGAATAGTGCAGTTAGCATTCATTGCGTATTAATAAATAACACCATGTTCAGTGGCATTTTTCTTTTCTTAAATGGAGAGACTCCAAAAAACCCCCAATGATCCTTGTAGAGAAAAATGTGCTCTTTCAAATGATAACAGAAATAATATATTTTAGGGGTACCCTTTTTGGGAAATTTGACCTAAAAATAGGTAAAATTTGTTTTTTTTTAAGTTTGTCATCATATGTGGGTGTGAATATTTCCACAAATACATATGCTTTGACCGTGATATTGCAGCAATGCAAAGTCATGAAGATGTTTGTTGTACAGGGTAAAGCACCAGTTCCTATTGGTTTTTGGTCTTGAGTTATATATGGGCAAAGTTTGGCATAAATTATATGCGAGGCGTTTTGCAAGCTACTTTGACACAAAATTGCGGCCGAAATATTGTTTTGTCATAGCTGGTAATAATTTTATCGCGTTTAGCAGCAAAAGTTGAGCTAGTATGCCAAATTTCAGCATCATAGCCAGTATAGAACTCTAATGGCTATGTGCCAAAGTTTGCAAAATCCTCTTAGCTGAAGCCACAGCCTTGGGGGGGGCCTCCAGTGAAAGGTCAACAGTGCCCAATATATTTGAGATCTGGCCCTAAAAATTTACAGAACCTCTTTTCAAACATACATGTACATCCTTATAAATTTTCAGCAAAATCGGAGAACGTCGAGTGGGGACCACTGGTCCACTTGACACGGAATGACCCTCCTTTCATCTTTGGCTCCTCCACGGATCGTGCTGCCCAACTTGTCTCTACGGCGACAGTAGCACGGTGATGACGTGAAGGTGCTGACGTCATCACGCAGACGCACGTCCAAGTTCAAGTCCCGACGCTATCACTGATCAAATGTATTTACGTCTGACAGACGAAAATACATTTGAATAGGAAGGCGGGAGCTGTGGTCACCGCAACCGCTGCTCTCCTTGCGGTGTGTAACGCGGGCAGCATAGTTTGCTTTGTGCACACGATTGTACAGCAGGGCCGGGACGGCACAGTACAGCGCGCTGTCTCCTGCTGCTTTCAGCTGTGCAAGTGTGCGCAAGGGAAACTAATGCTGGGCGCATGCACACTGCAGAAGAGAGCGGCGGTGACTGCAGACAGAGTGGCCAAAATTAATACAGGCACCGGCCCATCTGGCATTTGCCAGAATTGCCCTATGGCCAGTCCGGCCCTCAGTACGATCATTACCTCACCACAAAGTAAGTTGCTACAAACAAGCCTCTCGCTCCCTTCCATGCCTGTTCCTTCTCTTAAAGAGGTTCTCCATGACTATTTTTTTCTTTTACTAAGGGCCTAAATATACTAGTAGGCAGGTGGTTGATAACTTCCTGCCTCTTGTGCCTGGCGCTGTTATCTGCCGGTACTGAGCGGTCACTGACTACTTCTGCCAGCGATTCAGCTGCTCGCCATTAACAGAATAGTTCCTCCTCTACTGGGATCCTCTATCGACGCGGTATTACTGCCATTGTCATACTGACTGACAAACGGCTCCCCGCAGGGCAGCATTGGGCAGCTACTGTCAATCAGCATGTTGTCGGGTAGTCATGCCCTGTCAGCAGAGCAGAGTAAAAAACAAGTCGCTGCTCCGTTGATGTGACGTCAGTGTTGCACCCACGGGGCAGGGGTTAAACTGCACTCGTCGCCGGGCCGGTGATGTCAGGGGGATGTCACGCGTGGCCCTTGCCCAGTTTCGTGGCCCCGAGGGGTACAATAAAAAGGAGTGGAGGATGGAGGATGGGATGATGGTGGGATGAGGATGTTGGGAGTTGTCTGGTGACACCACCTGCGGTATGCAGCCAGGGATTAGCCGCCGCTGCAGTCGCAGTGCTCTATGGTGGATGGTGTCGCAGCTAAGGAAGTTCAGCTTCCTGCAGGCGAAGCTAGGCTCCAGGGAGGATGAGGGTGGTAATTGTGGCCGTTGGAACCGAAGTGCAAGGCGCCGGCACCGGCAATGAGGGACGGACATGGCAGTTGCGGTTCCAGGTCTTTACTCACTGTCCTTTGGTTGCCCGGGGGTACTGGTCTCTGCTGTGATGGGCTCCAGCCAATCCTGGATAAGTTAGAGGTAGCCACGGGTATTTGAAAGTGTCCTTTCCCAAGGGATTCCCCTCAATAAGTGAGGAACCTGGGCTGGGCTTCCCGCTCCAAGCCTCTAACTCCATGTAGAAAAAGAAGGAAGAAAGTAGTGTCGTGCTGCCAGAACTGAAGTCCCGACTTGACTATAGTTTGTGTAAGAGTTGTTCCTACTTATACCCCAAGTGGTGCCCGCCTCCCAGGTGGTTGTCCTAGTGACCGGGAAAGTTGCATGCATCGTGATGGCCACCCCTCCAGCCTACCCTAGTCCAGTCCCCGGTGGGAGGGAACCTAAGCTGTATGTAAGGTGAAATGTGGAAACACCGGTGATTAACCCCCTCCTTACCCGAGATGTATACTGCACCTTAAATGAGGTGCAGTACCCTGTGGTGACTGAAGCCTCAGGGGCGCCACATCAGCAGAAGTCACTGAATTGCCGGCAGGAGCAGGCTATGACCATTATGTGATGGCAGAGGTCAGCGCTAGGCAGAAGAGGCAGGTGGTTGGCAACCACCTGCCTGTTAGTTCTTAGGCACATAGCACAAAAAAAATATAAAAGTGGTCCTTGATAACACCTTTAAAGGCTCTTTTTTGTAGGATTAGCCTTCTTCCTTGCCCTGTTCTCCATAAATACGTATCTGGACACTAGGATTGAGTCTGATGCACAGAAAACACACAAAGTGCTGTTTTTTTGGGAGGTATTTTCAAATCCTAGTATTTTCTGTTAGTCCGGCAGATCTCCCCTTTTCCTGGGAACATTCTGGACTTTGCAGTAGGATCTAATCTTATGCAATAGAGGCTACATGCTATGAAATAGTTATCATTTTTTTTTTCATGGCTGGCAAAATCTCATAGTATATAACTTAAAGCCTCATTGTTAAATATATAACATACGGTATATACTACCAGTATATATACAGGATTAACAATAATACCCACTAGTAGTTCATACAGTATGTCACAAAACTGAGTACACCTCTCACATTTTTGTAAATACTTCATTATACCTTTTCATGGGACTACACTGAAGATATGACACTTTCATACAATGTAGCCAGTAGCCAGTGTACAGTTTATATAACAGTGTATATTTGGTGTGCCCTCTAAATAACACACAGCCATTAATGTCTAAACCGATGGCTACAAAAATGAGTACACCTCTAAGTGAAAATTTTCAAATTGTGCCCAAAGAGTCAATATTTTGTATGTCCATCATTATTTTCGAGCAGTGCATAAATTCTCTTGGGCATGGAGTTCACTAGATCTTCACAGGAGCCACTGGAATCCTTTTCTATCCTCCATGATGACATCCTGGCATTGGTGGACGTTAGAGACCATGAGCTCCTACACCTTCCGTTTGAGAATGCACCACAAATGCTCAATAGGGTTTAGGTCTGCAGACATGCTTGGCTAGTCCAACACTTTTACTCTCAATTTCTTTAGCAAGGCAGTGGTCGTCTTGTAGGTGTGTTTGGGGTTGTTATCATGTTGGAATACTGTCCTGCAGCACAGTTTCCGAAGATAGGGGATCATGTTCTGCTTCAGTATGTCACAGTACATGTTGGCATTCATGGTTCCAGCAATAAACTGTAGTTCCCCACAGCCTATAGCCCTCATGCAGCCCGAAACTATGACACTCCCACCACCACACTTGACTATAAGCAAGACACACTTGTCTTTGTATTCCTCACCTGGATGCCACCATACAGCCTTGACACCATCTGATCCAAATAAGGTTATCTTAGTCTCATCAGACCACAAGACATAGTTCCAGGAATCCATGTGCTTAGTGTGCCTGTCTTCAGCAGTTTGTGGGCTTTCTTGTGCATCATCTTTAGAAGAGGCTTCCTACTGGGATGACAGCCATGCAGACCAATTTGATGCAGTGTGCAGCATTTGGTCTCAGCACTGACAGGCTGACCACTGCCCCCTTTGACTTTTGCAGCAATGCTGTCAGCAATACGTCTATTTTCAAAAGACAACTTCTGAATATGACACTGAGCATGTGAACTCAACTGCTTTGATCGTCCATGCCAAGGTCTGTTCTGAGTGGAATCTGTCTTGTTAAACAACTGTATGGTCTTGGCCAGCGTGCTGCAGCTCAGTTTCATGGTGTTGGCAATCTTCTTATAGTCTAGGCCATCTTTCTGTAGCGCAACAATTATTTTTTTCAGATCCTCAGGGATTTCTTTGCCATGAGGAGCCATGTTGAAATTACAATGACTAGTATGAGAGCGTGCATGAGCGATAACACAAAAGTTAACACATCTGTTTCCCATTTACACCAGAAACTTTGTAACACTAATGAGTCCCATGACACTGGGGAGGGAAAATGGCTAATGGTGCAAAGTTTGACCATTTTCACTGAGGGATGTACTCACCTTTCTTGCCAGTTTTTTAGACATTAATGGCTGTGTGTTGTGTTATTTAGAGGGCACCAAATTTACACTGTTATACAAGCTGTACACTGACTGCTTTACATTGTATCAAAGTGTCATATCTTCAGTGTTGTCCCAGGAAAAGATATAATAAAATATATACAAAAATGTGAGGGGTGTACTCACATTTGTGACATACTGTATTTCTACAATAGACTTTACAGTAGCCTCCTCCTCATCTGCAGTTCCTCTGAATGCTCCCCCATGTAATGCCCTGCTTCTGTCTCTATTCCCGCAGAAATGTCACCTATAAATGACTTTGTGAAAAGAAAGAGAAAGATTTTATTGCAGGCATTTGAGTTCTGGTTAATATATGCATGATTTATCTATGAGGGTAATGGATCCTATTGAGCAGAGGAGGCTATAAATTTTGAAGAGACCCGCACAAGGTGGATGATGGGGGAGTCTGGATCCATTCCAGGAGAAAGTCGATACGGTGTGAAGTGGAACAATAGGATAAATAGGGAAGTTATAAGTAGGGATAAAATGATAAGGGTGGACGAGACAGAAGACTGGGAGATAGTAAGGGGAGAGCAGGGAAAGGGCAGGGATAGATGGAGTGATCATAGACTAAGAGCCAAAGGTAAAATGAAGGGCAACTGTTATATAGATAATTCTAAAGTATAACAGTGCAACATATCACAGAACCTGTTCATATACTGGCTTGGAGGGCACCTTCCCAATTGCCACCACTTCCTAGCAATCATCAGTACATGTTATTACTTCATCCAATGGCAAGAAACGTGACTGTAGTCATTAAATGTGATGTCACCACTGTGTGAATAGTGTCATGATCATGTCACACATCCCAACGTATTACTGTACAGCAAACATCAACCACATATAGTGTTAGAGACCCCATGAAAAAACTGCTTCAGCTTTTAAAGTATTAGGCTTTGTTCTCAGAATGAGTATTTGGTGCTTTTTTCCTGCTGCGTAGTTTCTTACCCCAAAAATATAGTATAGAAGCACAGTAGAGATCCAGCATAGAGTAAAGGTCGCTTTACACGCTGCGATATCGGTACCGATATCGCTAGCGTGGGTACCCGCCCCCATCTGTTGTGCGACACGAGCAAATCGCTGCCCGTGCCGCACAACATCGCCCAGACCTGTCACACATACTTACCTGCCCGGCGACGTCGCTGTGACCGGCGAACTGCCTCCTTTTTAAGGGGGCGGTTCGTTCAGCGTCACAGCGACGTCACAGCAGCGTCACTGAACCGCTGCCCAATAGAAGCGGAGGGGCGGAGATGAGCAGGACGTAACATCCCGGCCACCTCCTTCCTTCGCATTGCGGCCGGGAGGCAGGTAAGGAGAGCTTCCTCGTTCCTGCTTTGTCACACGGAGCGATGTGTGCTGCCGCAGGAACGAGGAACAACTTCGTTACTGCTGCAGTAACGATATTTGAGAATGGACCCCCATGTCACCGATGAGCGATTTTGCACGTTTTTGCGACGATGCAAAATCGCTCATAGGTGTCACACGCAATGGCATCGCTAATGCGGCCGGATGTGCGTCACAAATTCCATGACCCCAACGACTTCGCATTAGCGATGTCGTAGCGTGTAAAGCCCCCTTAAGAGACTTAAAGGGAATCTGTCACCAGGTTTTTGCCACCTAATCTGAGAGCAGCATAACATAGGGGCAGAGATCCTGATTCCAGAGGTGTATCTCTTACTGAGCTGCTTAGTGTAGTTTTGATAAAATCACTGATTAATCAGCAGTAGATTATCATTAGAGGACTACTTGGCGTGCAGCGGTAATCCAGCATATTCATGAGCTCTTCTGTATAACTGCTAGATCTGCAGCAGAGAAAACATTGATTTTATCAAAATGACAGTAAACAGCTCAGTAAGTGACCTATCACTGGAATCAGGTTCTCTTCCTCTACATTATGCTTCTATCAGTTGAGGGAGCAAAAACCTGGTGACAGATTCCCTTTAAGGCCTTTAGACTGGCCAATGATGTGCTAAATTCTAACTTTATTGACTTATAATTTACGATAATTGTGTAATGTTAATGGGTTGAGCAACTAAACTATGTGTTAAAAAAATGCTCATTCATCGTGCATTATATCGTTTATGCGAACAAAAAAATTGTTGGCCATCTTTTGAAAATTGTGTAATATTAATGAAAATTGTTCACACGTTCACCGATTCCGCCAGATAAAAGTAGAAGTGAAAATTCAAGTCCTGAATCAGTACGGCTTTCAGTGATTGGTTGATTGTGTTTCGCAGCATTTCTTCAGTTGGAACACTAGAACCAAGAAATAATTGTGTCATATTGTTCATCATTATCATTGCAAATTCTACTGTTCACCCAAACCATGAAACCGATTATCGAACATTGTATCATTAATTCTATTACGTTTTCTTTGTACTGTGTCAATAGAAATTTTTGTACAATACTTTATGAATTCATGTATTCAAAATTAGTATCAAATATTGTCACACTCGGAGTTGCGAGTGTCCACATTCACTGACAATTGCATTCAGACCTATAGACATCTAGCGCACTACACAACACACAACGAACAAGGGAGACATCGGGAACACAATAACAATGGTGGGCCCTGGCTGTAGGGAGAGGGGAGTGGGGACACCTCCTGATTTCACCTGAGGCTTTACCCTGCACTCCTAACATCCCTATATGGGTTATTTCAACCTGTCGCTGAACAGGATACCTCGCACTTTAGCTAGCCCTACACTCGCTCTGGCTAGTGAGCAGGCCGCCGAGAGCGCTAGTCACACCAATACAAATAATACAACACAGTGGTAGATAGACAGACAGGGGAAAAACAACATAACAGAAGCTAGACAAGCTCCTACAACACCGCTCCAACAACTGGATACTGGCAGCAGATATCTAGCAGCTCCTAGAGATGTACAGTCACCTGAGTGGTCAGGAACAGAAGGTTCTATTTCTGGCAGAAGTGCCAAAAAAAAGCACATATGTTTAATATGCTGACCCAAACAAGAATCAGTGAAGCTCAGGTCACAAAACCGTCACACATCTCTCACCCTAGAGAGACACTCGTGACAAATATGGCATTTAAACGTTAAACACAAATCCAGTCCAGATTATGTCTGTGTGATCACAATGCCCGATGTTCGATGTTACGATGCAGCGATCGATATTCAACCATTTCATTCTCAATTCTCGCCCTATAAAAACACTTCTCTGTCATCATTTGCTCATCATGAGCTACAATCACATTGTTCAAACATCTGTTTGTGTGATTGAACCCATACGCCATGTGCAGTGTGAGTATTGGGTGAGTTTTTACTTCAATATTGTAGACAGAACCAAGAGTGGGTGATAAATACAGAAGTGGTGACGTGTTTCTATTATACTTTTCCTCTGATTGTCCCACTCCTCGTTTTGTCTTGTAAAAAAAACTGACCAAATACTAAACAGCTGCACGTGGCCTTATACAAATCTAATACCCACTGTGCTTTTTTATTATGCTGCGTAAACTGATCTTCGGTGCTATTTTGAAATTTGCAACTTGTCAATTTCTCTTGCGGTACATTTGTGCTTTATTTGCAGATTGTTGAATTTGAATGAGATAATGAAAATCCACAGATAAATAAAGCATATGAGATTTTATTACAACCTACATCAAAAATGCATAGAATACTCATCATTGGAACTTAACCTACATGAACTACAATTTACACAGAACTGTATTTTCGGTCCCTTTGATATCCCAGTCCACAATTGGCTGCATAAGGCCCTACAGTAACCTATGGCCCACTGCACATATACAATTTGTCACAGAATGCATGTTAGGCCATGTGCGCACTTTGCGTTCAATTCCGCAGCGTGTAAGTCACTGCCTGTGCATCTCAGAATGCAGCCGAAAAAGCTGCGTTCTGAGACGCATTCGGCAGAACGCAACGTGCGCACATTCCTGGAGAATTCATGTGTTCTGGATGCTTGCTCTGCCATAGACAGAGTGGGAAAAGCATCCAGAACGCACATTTTTGACAGTGCGGTCCCACTCAGCTCTGTAGCATCCCCATAGACTTGGAGCAGAGCCGAGTGGGACCGCACTGTCAAAAAGAGCATGGCTGGCTGCGAAACAGAGCCGCGCGATCCGAATGAACTCAGATGAACTTCACCCGACTTCATTGTGATCGCGCAGCTCTGTGCATGTGCCACGGCTTGATTTGCGGTCACACGTGAAGGCCTCACCTGTGATCGCAAATTCCCTGAGTGACTGCAGTGAGTCAGGCGATCAGCTGTGCTTTCACTCAGGTTACTCACGGCCACAGCTGCAGTCCTCCACCTGAGAGCGGTGGCTGCTAATAACCACAGTGACAGCACAGCTGATCGCGCTACTCACTTAAGTTGCTGCATGGAGCTGACAGGAGCGGCGGTGTTCTACTGCCGCTCCTGTCACCTTCCGATGTAGCAGAGCTGAAAACGTCGTGGGACCTTGCGTGGATTACGTCGGACCTGGAGGTGTTTTTGAGGGATTACGGTAATAAAGTGGTGAAAGAGGGTGTTTTTTTTGTCTTTCATTCCAAATAAAGGATTTTTTGGATGTGTGTGTTTATTTTCTTTAACTTACAGGGTAATCATGGAAGGTATCTCGGGGAGACGCCTGCCATGATTAACCTAGGACTTAGTGGCAGCTATGGGCTGCTGCCATTAACTCCTTATTACCCCGTTTGCCACCGCACCAGGGCAATTCGGGATAAGCCGGGTAAAGTCCTGGGACTGTCGCTTCTAATGGATGTGGCAACTCCGGGCGGCTGCTGGCTGATATTGTTAGGCTGGGGGCCGCCATAACGTGGAGCTCCCCATCCTGAGATTACCTGCCTTTAGCCATGTGGCTTTACCCTGGCTGGTATCCAAATTGGGGGGACCGCACCTCGGTTTTTTTTTTCAATTATTTATTTATTTTTTTTACTGCTCGATATAGACACGCCCACCGGCGGCTGTGATTGGTTGCAGTGAGACAGCTGTCACTCAGCGTGGGGGCGTGTCTGACTGCAACCAATCATAGGCGACGGAGGGCGGAGGAAGCAGGAAATAATGGATTAATGAGCGGCCGGCATTTTCAAAAGAGAAGAAGCTGCCACAGTGTGAACGCCGTGCAGCGCCGCGCCAGTGATCGTGGATCGGTGAGTATGAGAGAGGGGGTGGGAGGGAGAGACCGGTATGGACAGAGAGAGAGATAGAGAGAGACCGATAGAGAGAGACCAACCGACAGACCGACAGAGAGAGAAAGACGAAAGACCTGCCTTTGTTATGTTAAAAAAACATGCGGATCGCAACAATAATGCAATGCAAACGCACTGCTTAACATTTTGGCAGCAATTTTCTACTACTCATTGATTTCAATGGGTGTAGAACGCAGCCAAAATGGCAAAAACAATTGACATGTTGCTTCTTCAAACACATGGGTTTTTGACAAATTTTTGACAATCAAAACGCTGCATTTCCAAAAGCATAGTGTGCACAAATTTTGCATGATTCTCATAGACTTTGCTGGGGAATCAGAACGCATACATTTTGTCAATGACACAGTGCAGTTGTAAACGCAGCCAAAATGCAGAAAAAAATGCCAAGTGCACACATAGCCTTAGTATAAATTGGATTGAGCCAAATGAGACACATGGGTGCAATACGAACTAACTAAATGGAACCCCACAGCACCTGTGATTCCCTGCATTGTGAATTGTGTGAAGTCCTCAGGATCCTAAATGATGGAAAGCATGATGCAAAATTTATGCAAAACTGTTCACCAAGGATAACTTTTAAATCTGGACAAACGCCCAAGTTTGTGAAGTTCTGGTACTTCTAAAATTTACAAAAATGTTCTCCATGCAGGCCCTTGTGTTGATACATAAGATTTATCTATATAGATTTATACACCTATGGGCTTCTTTAACCAGGTTTTCCCCATATAAAGTATAGTCACCACATGTATGCTCTTATATACAGCATTCTAGAATGGGTAAATAAGAGTGGGTACGGAAAGTATTTTTCACTCTTTGTTTCATTGCAGCTATTTGGTAAATTCAAAAAAAGTTCATTTTTTTCTCATTAATGTACACTCTGCTCCCCGTCTTGACAGAAAAAAACTGAAATGTAGAAATTTTTGCAAATTTTTTAAACAAGAAAAACTGAAATATCACATGGTCATAAGTATTCAGACCTTTTGCTCAGACACTCATATTTAAGTCACATGCTGCCATTTCCTTGTGATACTCTTTGAGATGGTTGTACTCCTTCATTGGAGTCCAGCTGTGTTAAATTAAATTGATAGGACTTGATTTAGAAAGGCGCACACCTGCCTATATCAGACCTCACAGTTCACAGTGCATGTCAGACCAAATGAGAATCATGAGGTCAAAGGAACTGCCGAAGGAGCTCAGAGACAGAATTGTGGCAAGGCACAGATCTGGCCAAGTTACAAAAGAATTTCTGCAGTACTCAAGGTTCCTAAGAGCACAGTGGCCTCCATAATCCTTAAATGGAAGAAGTTTGGGACCACCAGAACTCTTCCTAAGGCTGGATTCAGACGAGCGTATGGCATCTGATGCGGCAGCATTGGATGCGATACGCTAATGACTCCTGGCTCAGGCTCTGCTGCGAGCGTGAGCCGAGTGTCATGCGACTGTGACCCGATCCTGCAATCAGGTCACAGCTGTGAAACTGAGGACGGGCGCTGCGGAGGAGAGGGAGGGGTTAACCCCCCCCACCCCCCGTCTCCTCCATTGTCAGCCTGTACGTCTATCGCACTGCACTGGGATAACATCCGAGTGCAGTCCGATGTATCTCTCGCACCCATTCACTTGATTCGGTGCGAGGGATACGGCTCTAGCGGAAAATCGCACCTTGCTGCTGCTTTTCTCACATCCAGAATCTGGATGCGAGAAAAGCTGACTAATTGCTCTCCCTCATTGACTAACATAGGTCCGAGGGCAATGCGAGATTTTCTCGCATTGCACTCGTCCGATTTTCACGCTCGTGTGAGCGTACCCTTAACCTGACCATCCAGCCAAACTGAGCAATCATGGGAGAAGAGCCTTGGTAAGAGAGGTAAAGAAGAACCCCAAGATAACTGTGGCTGAGCTCAAGACATGCAGTAGGGAGATGGGAGAAAATTGCACAAAGTCAACTATCACTGCAGCTCTCCACCAGTCGGGCCTTTATGGCAGAGTGGCCTGGCGGAAGCCTCTCCTCAGTGCAAGATATATGAAAGCCCGTATAGAGTTTCCAAAAAAATACATGAAGGACTCCCAGACGATGAGAAATAAGATTCTCTGGTCTGATGAGACGAAGATAGAACTTTTTGGTGATAATTCTAAGCGGTATGTGTGGAGAAAACCAGGCACTGCTCATCACCTACCCAATACAATCCCAACAGCGAAACATGGTCGTGGCAGCATCATGCTATGAGGGTATTTTTCAGCTGCAGGGACAAGATGACTGGTTGTAATTGAAGGAAAGATGAATGCGGCCAAGTACAGAAATATCCTGGAAGAAAACCCTCCTCCAGAGTTCTCTGGACCTCAGACTTGGCTGAAGGTTCACCTTTCAACAAGACAATGACCCTAAGCACACAGCTAAAATATCAAAGGAGTGGCTTCAGAGCATCTCTGTGACCATTCTTGACTGGCCCAGCCAGAGCCCTGACCTAAGCCCAATTGAGCATCTCTGGAGAGACCTGAAAATGGCTGTCTACCAACATTCACCATCCAACCTGATGGAACTGGAGAGGATCTGCAAGGAAGAATGGCAGATGATCCCCAAATTCAGGTGTGGAAAAACTTGTATCATTCCCAAGAAGACTCATGGCTGTGCTAGCTCAAAAGGGTTCTGCTACTCAATACTGAGTAAAGAGTCTGAATACTTATGACCATGTGATATTTCAGTTTTTCTTGTTTAAAAAAGTTGCAAAAATTTCTACATTTCTGTTTTCTTATATCAAGATGGGGTGCAGAGTGTACATTAATGAGAAAAAAATAAACTTTTTTGAATTTATCAAATGGCTGCAATGAAACAAAGAGTGAAAAATTTAAAGGGGTCTGAATACTTTTCATATCCACTGTAAGTCCCCAAGATGATTTGCATAACATAAAAAAAATCTTTTATACTTACCTATGGGGCGGTCTGGTCCAATGGGCGTCATTGGTCTTGATCCAGTCAAATCTTCCTTCCCTGCTTCATGTGGATGACATCATGCACACAGTGTCTTCCATCTCGCTCCTGCGCACATGCACTTCACTCTGCCCAGTTAAGTGCAGAACAAAGTACTGTACTGCGCTTGCGTGGACAAAGACCAAAGAGTGCCCGTCCATGCGCACTACAATACTTTGCTCATCTCTTCAGCAGGATGGAGAAAAGTGCACGTGCGCAGGAGCACAATGGAAGACACTGTGTAGATGATGTAGGAAGCATCATCCACAAAAATCAGGGAATGAGGATCAAGACCAGCGACGCCCATCAGACCTGACCACCCTTTAGGTGGGTGTAATATAAAATCTTTTATCTGTTATGCAGATCGGCCTTGCGACATATAAACAGCATTATAGAAGGGCATACAGATGGTGGCCATATTTTATATGGGAAAAACCTGGTGATAGGTTCCCTTTAAGGTACTTTGGATCCTTCAGTTTATTTTGGCCACATATGACATCGTTTAGCAGATTGCTAAATAAATTAGATTAAAAAATGAATGTGTATATCTCACCCATTAAGAAGCACATGCTGTAACATTTCCAATATATATTAACAGTACAAATTTCCTCACCTTACGTATTTTATTTAAGAAAATGTTCCTCAGATAAAACCTTCCGACACCTTCAAGCTGTCATAGGGAACTGATTTGTGCAAATGTCACAAAGTGCTGAGCTGCAGAAATTAAATCTGTGACCTATTCCTCATGAAATCTGAGACATTTTCATAAATTTGTTTCATGTCCGTTTGGCATTGTGTGAGTGAAGGCCACAGAAAGGATAGGCTCTCCTTTGGCCCAGATGTCCAGAGGGAGTGAATATTTTCCAGAAGTGATTTTCAGTACAGAACTGCTGGGGTTTGGGGTGAATTATCCGTGATTAATAAGTTCAGGAGTTCATAGTTTGTTTGACATAAGTCCTCTGGTCAAAGGTGATGTTCTCAGAGGACATCAGGCCTACAGGCGTGGGGGTACATGTCTCTAAGGCCTATCATATTCTTGCAAAAAATAGAGTATGCAAGAAAGGGCTGGACAATAGCAATTCATGTCATATGTAAGTTATCAGCCCTTCCCAGAAGTCCAGTTCTATTCAATTAGTTGGAAAATCTCTTTGTAGGAGACTATTACAGGGTTGGGTATTACAACCAGATGAGAAGAGCGGTTCATGTCCACCTTTTATTTGGCTTAATTCTTTTACAACCAGCCTGAAATGGCTATAACATATTGTGATGTGTGGACTAAAGCCGTCATTTTCATGAATGAACTTTTTATGTTCAAACATGAAAGTTCCTCTTGAGTACGATGGAGTCTGACTCAAGACGGGAAATTGGCAGATGGGATAGGCCATTTGGTTCTCATCTGTTGTCAAAGTCTTTCTCTTTCCCTTGGCTGAGCTTTCCGTAGGTCATCTGACTTTTACATGGGAATGACCCTGTAACCCATTATAACGGCACATTATACTCATTAGATTAGGGAGCCTTCTATACATTACATAAAGAATGGATAAGAACATAAGACACAAGAAGTCTCCCATGGCTGGGTCAAGACTCAGTAGTGAGTTGAAATTCCTCAAAGCTTCTGTCTTTCTTCAGTTAGATTGTGAAAATTAGTTTTCTTATAGACAACAGTGATTTAAAAGGCATCATATAGCTATAGGAGGCAGTGAGGTTCTGGTGCCTAAGTGACCTGATTGATCCTACTTTCACATAATTGGTGCTGTTTTTGTACAAAATAGGGCACTAAACAACAAGAAATGTAGGGGGCTGCACTTGCCATTTTTAGAAAAACGTTCTTGGAATTATAACACTATTCAATTGCTCCAATATAATACTGCCATATAGAGAACACACCACCATATAGTACTTAAGTAATATGTAGCATCCAAATTCGACTCTTAGGGGTACTTTGCACGTTGCGACATCGCTACTGCGATATCGTCGGGGTCAAATCGAAAGTGACGCACATCCGGCGTCGGTAACGACGTCGCAACGTGTAAAGCATAGATGCGCCGATAAACGATCGCAAAAGCGTCGTAAATCGGTGATCTGTGTAGTGTCGGACATTTTCATAATGGCGCACCAATAGGAGATACAATGTTGTTCCTCGTTCCTGCGGCAGCACACATCGCTCTGTGTGAAGCCGCAGGAGCGAGGAACTTCTCCTTACCTGCCTCCACCGCCAATGCGGAAGGAAGGAGGTGGGCGGGATGTTTACGTCCCGCTCATCTCCACCCCTCCGCTTCTATTGGATGGGTGCCGTGTGACGTCGCTTTGACGCCGCACGACTCGCCCCCTTAGGAAGGAGGCGGGTCGCCGGCCAGAGCGACGTCGCAGGGCAGGTAAGTGCATGTGAAGCTGCCGTAGCGATAATGTTCGCTACAGCAGCTATCACAAGATATCGCATGTGCGACGGGGGCGGGTACTATCACGCTCGGCATCGCTATCATCGGCTAGCGATGTCGCAGCATGCAAAGTACCCCTTAGTATAGAGCCAAGTAATACTTTCATATCCGTTTCCAAATAATGTCATAATAAAATTCTCAAATACTAACGTCATATACCATGTTTAACTTTTGGTGTTCCTGTTGTTACAGTTCGCTAGTAAATCAAGGCCCCTGAATTAGTACCTGACTACTTTTTGTGGATTGGTCATAATATAATAACTCTACAAAGAGAGAAGTAAGATGACCCTAGTATGAATTTTGCACTGTACAGGAGCAGCAAACCTGTATCTTATGATATATTTACACCAGTACGAAAATGGTAAACAAGCTTTTCTGACGGATGAGAAAAATTATTGTTCATCGGATGATCAAATCATTGTTATCGGCAGCACGTCTGCTGGTATAAACAAGAGGTGCTGCCGATAACATGTATTGCATAGAGAAAGAACAACTGTATCTTCTGTCATTCCGTCCTCATCATTATTCATTGGGCTATGCGACAGTGAGGTTTGTACTTATGGGAGCCAACTTACCCAGAGTCTGCCTCAAGCAGAAAATAAAACCAATTGAGCATATTCTGCCTCATTTCCATTGTTGTCTAAAATAGCAGTAAGGGTATGTGCGCACGTTGCTTTTTACCTGCTTTTTACCTGCTTTTTTGGTGCTTTTTCTTCTGCGCTGTTTAATGCCAAAATGGATGTGTTCTTCTATTCAAGCAAAGTCTATGGGAATTTGGGTTTCTTGTTCACACTATGTTGTTCAAAATGCTGCCTTTTTGTGGCAGAACTTTGGTCAAAAACTCAGCTTTGCAGTGCAAAACCCAAATGACAAAAACAATTGACATGTTGCTTCTTTGAAAAGCTGAGTTTTTGACCAAAGTTCTGCCTCAAAAAGGCAGCATTTTGAACAACATAGTGTGAACAAGAAACCCAAATTCCCATAGACTTTGCTTGAATAGAAGAACACATCCATTTTGGCATTAAACAGCGCAGAAGAAAAAGCAGCAAAAAAGCAGGTAAAAAGCAGGTAAAAAGCAACGTGCGCACATACCCTTACACTCAAGTAAAGGGAAGGAGAAAAAAAACAAGAATGTAGATGGTGAACATTGGAATATGAATACGCATTACTGTCAAGAAAACATGAAAAAAAAATATGAGTTACTTAGCAAATAAAGGTTGCCAAATTTACTTGTGTCAAGATACCACGTCAAGGTGTAACTCTCATCTGGGTCCTACTCTAATTTACTTGAGTTCAACTGCTATTTTAGATATTGTTCAGTATGCACCAGTTCAGGCTATAAGATTAGGAAATGGTGGCAATTTCTCTAGTTCATTTCCATCATTGGACCACATAGCAATGGCATGCCGGGCCTATGCAGAAAATGTTTTGCTGCTTCCGGAGTGTTCTCCAACTTGTTATTCTCTAATTATTGCAAAATTCATCAAGACCTGACACTGATGAGCACACAGTACTGAAAAGCCACTAGTTGGAAACCATTGATGTAGAGGTATGTAAACTAAAAAAGGAGTTTCTGGATGAGGTTAAATAAGGATAAATTATACATTTCCAACAAATGTTATAGAACCCAGTACAAATTGCTTCAATATAATAATTTGAAAACAAGCCCAGTGCAATTATCACGGATACATGTTGGAATGGGGGAGGGTAAAAATAGAAATCTGCAAAAAAATGTACTTGAATTTCTTATGTGCAGAGTTAATAGCATTTTCATTTCCTGCTCCCACATAGTTCTCTCAGCCTGATAGTCATCGGGTCACTCCATCGTGATAGTATATATGGGTCAACATCTCCCCTTATCTGTCTCTTGCTGGATAAAATGGACCCATTGTTTCCCCCGCCGGGCATGGTAAAGGCTTGAGTTCACAGTCAGGGCGGTGGCGTGTGATACAACTCTCTGTCACTTTTGTGACATTTCAACATATGACGGTGACACATAGAAATGCAGTGATACTGATTGTGAGCTCATAGGGTCAGTGCCTTTACTCCTGGTCATGCGCTGCTTGACGGTCATGATCAGAAGACCTTAATACTTATGAGTCAATGTTTGTGCACTTGTATGTGACTTATGTAAGAGGACTTGATGTAGGCTTCTAATATGAAGATCATTTTTGACATACCCTAACGACATCTCAAAATGAAATTTGTGAGGGTCTGATGCCCATGACCTAGGTAAGCAATGGTTTATTTGACCGATCTATAATGCAAGAACATTAAAATTGTTTTTAAGAAAAAACACTGCCAACATTTTTGACCTTCAGATATTTATTGGGCATGACCCAATTTGCTTTGAGGAACATCAAAGCATTTTACAGTACTAAAAATTTCTAGAGCTTCCTACTCCACGGTGGCTTAGTGGTTAGCACTGCAGTACTGGGGTCCTCGGTTCAAATTCCACCAAGGACACCATCTGCAAGTAGTTTGCATGTTCTCCCCATGTTTGCATGGGTTTCCTCCAGGTACTCTGGTCTCCTCCCACTCTCCAAAGACATACAAGATAGGAAATTTAGATTGTGAGCCCCAGTAGGGACAATGTTCCTGAAGTATGTAAAGCGCTATGGAATTAATGGAGCTATATAATGAATAGATATTATTATTAAATTATTAATATTCCCAGTCTCACAAAGACTACCATTTCCATATTCCCCATGAGGATGTGTGGACTTCATTGAAGGGATTTGTGACTTCACAAAAGCAAAGATCTGATAACAAACTGGTTGCTTTCCAACTGTTGAATATTCTCCCTTCGCATGGTCACCAATTACGTTAAATATCTGGTAAAGGTAAAGGGTATGTGTGATGAGACGATTCATTTATTGCAACATAGTGATTTGTGGACCCAGACATTTTTGTGGTTGTATTCTGTGGACTCTTCTCCTAAACAGAGTAAGGGCTACAAATGAGTTAAATTTTCCAATAATTTGGGTTTCTGATGTGGCATTAGATTTCCATTTTAGGTGAATCACAAATTCTTTAACATTGATGTTTGGACTAAAACCAATTTGCTTGTGGGAAAGATTTGAGATTCCTACCACGATAGCAGTAAATAAGGCAACACTAGACGCCCTGTCATAAGTGACTAATATGCAACATTTGGGATAAATTAGATTGCAAACATGGAATTACAGATATCACCTTAAATTACTATGTTACAGCGAAATAGGGAAACTCTATTAATGTGGTATTAAATGGTCCAGAACTTTATAAAAAAGATTTCATTGGGCAACAAAATAATACTATTCATAATTTGAGGAAATATCATTGCTTTTTTGTGAAACCCTAATTTACATTGTCAATAAAACCTGTGGTTCACTCATTGTAGTTTCTACATCTGTATAGATGCACAGACCCCATCTTAGCTTCTCACACAGCCAGATCAGATCTCATACTTTGCACTGACGAGGGGCAACCATCCTGAAACACCGTGTCTGCAAACTGTGGTTCTGATCTGGCATAAATCCTAAGTCATATGACAAGGCTCGTTAAAGGGTCACTTTTGACTTTTAGGATTGCTACTTCCAATAGGTGGTACTATAGTTTGTCTACTTCCTCCCTGAAGAGACAAGTTGTCCAGTTGTATCCCTAGATGATAGAGTAAAAGGATATTTATCACATCTATGTAGGTATCATAAAAATCAGTAATTCAAGCATTAGTGCACAGGTCTACCATGGTTTTGTGTTTTATAACGCCATATAAAATACACCCTAGTGCATCCCCTCATTATCTCCCGCCTCGACTACTGCAACATCCTCCTCTGTGGTCTCCCTGCTTACTCGCTCGCCCCTCTCCAGTCCATCCTTAATTCTGCTGCCCGAATGATCCACCTCTCTCCTCATTACCACCATGCTTCTCCTCTCTGCAAATCCCTCCATTGGCTCCCAATCTTCCACCGTATCCAATTCAAATTACTAACACTGACCTACAAAACCATCCATAATCTATCTCCTCCGTATATCTCTGAACTAATTTCTCACTACTCTCCAAAACGCAATCTCTGATCCTCCCAAGATCTCCTTCTCTCCTCCTCTCTCATTCGCTCCTCATGTAACCGACTCCAAGCATCCCCAGTCTCCTGGAACTCGCTGCCTCAACATGTCAGACTATCTACTACACTTGCAAACTTCAAACAGAACTTGAAAACTCATCTGTTCAGAAATGCCTATAACCTTCAATGACCTCAGTGCTTCACCACCACCACCACAGCCGCCGCCCCAACACCATGCGGAGCTGCCGCCCCACCACCGCGTGGAGCTGCCGCCCCACCACCGTGCGGAGCTGCCTCCCCACCACCGTGTGGAGCTGCCGCCCAACCTACACCCCATCTACTATCTACTGTCTCCTCCCCAAAATCCTATAGAATGTAAGCCCGAAAGGGCAGGGCCCTCTTCCCTCTGTACTAGTCTGTCTATTGTAACTTATATATGTATTCTGTATGTAACCCCCTTCTCATGTACAGCACCATGGAATCAATGGTGCTCTATAAATAAATAATAATAATAATAATAATATGCTCTTTGTTATATTAGTAATCATAGTCAGGGACATAGCTATAGAGGGTGCAGACCTTTGCCCTGGGAGCCTGAGAGAGCTTCATAAGAAGGTACCAGTATTATAAATGGCACGTGGTCAGTAAAGGACTAGAGTTCCTTTTCTTCTGCTCAAGGTGAGACATGTGAATGGATATTAAAAGATTGTTAAGTATAATCTATATCTGCAGTTTAGTTTTTGGCTTGATTGGCCTTAATTGTTAAGGCCTCCATACATATTAGGCTAATGTCGGACCAACTTGCAAATAGTAACATGTTCAGCTGACAGTCTAATGTGTATTGGGGCTTCTGACTCTCTCTAGACAAATGTCAGGAAAGGTAAGGATCCAGCTTGTTCCATTTTGGACATTTGATCCTTTTGTTCTCTAAGACATGAGCAGCATCTTAAGGTACCGTCACACTAAGCAACATCGCTAGCAACATCGCTGCTGGTGCACAACTTGCTAGTGATGTTGCTTAGTGTGACATCCAGCAACAACCTGGCCCCTGCTGTGAGGTCGTTGGTTGTTGCTGAATGTCCTGGGCCATTTTTTAGTTGTTGCTCTCCCGCTGTGAAGCGCACATCGCTGTGTGTGACAGCGACAGAGCAACAACTAAATGTACAGGCAGCAGGAGCCGGATTCTGCAGACGCTGGTAACCACAGTAAACATCGGGTAACCAAGAAGCCCTTCCCTTGGTTACCCGATATTTACCTTCGTTACCAGCCTCCGCCGCTCTAGCTGTCAGTGCCGGCTCCTGCTCTGTGCACATGTAGCTGCAGTACACATCGGGTAATTAACCCCATGTGTACTGTAGCTAGGTGTGCAGGGAGCCAGCGCTAAGCAGTGTGCGCGGCTCCTGCTCTCTACACATGTAGCTGCAGTACACATCAGGTAATTAACCCCATGTGTACTGTAGCTAGGAGAGCAGGGAGCCAGCGCTAAGCAGTGTGCGCAGCTCCCTGCTCTCTGCACATGTAGCTGCAGTACACATCGGGTAATTACGGTAACCTAACCCCATGTGTACTGTGGCTAGGTGTGCAGGGAGCCAGCGCTAAGCTGTGCGCTGGTAACCAAGGTAAATATCGGGTTGGTTACCTGATATTTACCTTAGTTACCAAGCGCAGCATGCTTCCACGTGTAGCAACGCTCCAGCGATCCCTGCCAAGTCAGGTTGCTGGTGGGATCGCTGGAGCGTCGCTTAGTGTGACATCTCACCAGCGACCTCCTAGCAACTTACCAGCGATCCCTATCAGGTTGTATCGTTGTTGGGATCGCTGGTAAGTTGTTTAGTGTGACTGGGCCTTTAGATGTCAGCAGAGAAAGCTCTCCTGTGTATGGGGCAGTCAGGCGAGGTAGCAACTAACCAAACACATGGCCAAACCATTGTTTATCTAAAGTGTCTGAAGGAATTAAGGCTTTTGCTAGACTTTAGCTACAGGAAGAATTAGCATGAAATCTGCCACCTGTGATTGTAATCCAATAAGTCTCCCCTTTTTTTTTTTTCAAGAGCTTCCTAGATATTCTAAAAAAGAGTTATCAAGTGTGATAGACACTAATGGAGAACATGGATCTGTCTTAAGGCCCCCCCAATACATTACATGGCTGTCGGCCAAACTATGGGTCGAACAAATATTCAATCGGCATCTGTCTATCCCAAACACAGGAACACTCGTGTAGCCAAGAGCTTCTGTGTCCACTATGAGAAAGCTGATGACAGATATATCTGCCAGTGGCTACTCTCCAGGTTAAAAGTGATTGGCTGTTCAAAATCAGACATGCCCAATTGACATCTTCCCAGACAATCAGTTGGCTGGTGACCCCATAGACATTAAAGTGTCAGCCAAATGCATCAATATTGGTGGGTAATGTGTACAGGGGGCTTTATTGAGACCAATTTCTTTAGAGATTCCTGCAAAGGCTGTTTTATACTTTCATTCTCATAATAAAGGTGTATATTGAGATGATCCATCATCACCCGATGAACACTGAGAGTATGAATCATTGTTCTCTCCAATAAATTTTCAGGTCTGTAGTTGGTATGGGATAAGGGTAAAAAAATTAATAATAGTAAGGTAAGTATTCTTCAAAATCTGTTCCAGTAGGACCTTATTTTAAAATCCCTTAGCAGATACCGTACATATCTTGTTTCTGGTCGCATACAAAGATGGTTGCAACTATGTATGTTTGTCCTTTTCTTAAAAAAGATTCAGACATTTCAAGGGTTACTAACTCACTGCAGTCAATTATGGTTAACAAAAAGCCCAGCAGCTTTCCTTCTCCCCGTCAGCACTAAATATTCACCTCCATGGGCGGAAATCAGTCCTGGACCAGAGAGGATAACATTGGTTATAGTTCAGCTTGAATTAATTTACAGGGTTTTGGCAGAAAGGACATATTCCTATTGTGTTTCACCTGCATATAACCTCATTTTCCAGCATTCCCCCAATGTACACCTGTCAGAAGCCATCCTGTATATGAAATAATAATCTGATAAGAGGGGGAGATAGGAGAATAATTAATTTTGTCTCCATGTTTTCAATTAAGATACAGGGATTGTGAGAAAGCAGCCCGGGCCCGATGTGGAATATACTTTACCGAAAGGAACTTTATCACTAAATTAACTGAAGGGAATTTCTCTCCCCGGTGTGGTGCAGTGTATTAAGTTGGATCATTTCAGCCTTTTCGAAGATTCAGAACACATTTGCAGACAGATTTACTTTGCAGAGTTTATTATGCTTGGTGAACAGATGGTAAGAACTTGGGTAAATCAATAATTAAGATTAAGTCAATGCGAATTGTTGTGTTAGGAACGCAGAATGAATGGTGGTCCATTGTACTACCCCTTAATCTCCTATTTACTAGGGATTCCTTGACTTACATTAATAATTGGTATTTTCAGGAGAGTAGTTAGTAGGTGTAGAGGGTGCAAAAGTAACAGTTGCACTAAAGCTGGGTTCACACATAGTGACAGCGACATCGCTGTTAGGTCACCATTTTCTGTGACGTAACAGCGACCTTGTAAGTCGCTGTTATGATCGCTGCTTAGCTAACAAACACAGCGACGCAGCAGCGATCATAACGTCGCTACATGTGCAGAGAGCAGGGAGCCGCGCACACTGCTTAGCGCTGGCTCCTTGCTCTCCTAGCTACGGTACACATCGGGTTAATTAACCCGATATGTACTGCAGCTACATGTCACAGTGCAGAGAGCAGGGAGCCGCACACACTGCTTAGCGCTGGCTCCTTGCTCTCCTAGCTACAGTACACATAGGGTTAATTACCCGATGCGTACTGCAGCTACATGTGCACAGAGCAGGAGCCGGCACTAGCAGCAAGAGCGGCGGAGGCTGGTAACGAAGGTAAATATCGGGTAACCAGGGAAAGATCTTCCCTTGGTTACCCGATGTTTACAGTGGTTACAGCTTTCCGCAGCTGCCAGACGCCGGATCCTGCTCCCTGCTCGCTTCATTTCGTCGCTCTCTCGCTGTCACACACAGCGAGAGAGCGACGACGAAAAAATGAAGCAGGACATTCAGCAACGAGCAACGACCTCACAGCAGGGGCCAGCTCGTTGCTGGAAGTCACACACAGCGACAGCGACGGGACGTCGCTGCAACGTCACAGAAAATGGTGACGTAGCAGCGACGTCGTTGTCGTCGCTGTGTGTGACACCACCTTTAGGCCTGGATGCCCGATAAAATTATGCCCCAGTATGTCACCTTGAAATTGGTTGTCCGGTCCAAAATAAAAACAGTTGACCTACAATTATAGTTGTTTCAACTATGAGAAGTAACTGGGTTTAACAAGTAGGAGCAACTTTAATATCAATGGCTGTCTATCTCTCAAGCTGGGTTTATGGTTCTCCATGGTTCTCACATGTCGGGTGTTATGTTTTTCCACCATTTTCCCGCTGGGCTTCTGATAAATATGGATCATGTACTACATTTGGTTATTGGCACATATTAATGGTTAACTGATAAAGTGTTTTAACCTCATAACGACGGCCGTACGACTTAAAGCGGCGGCAAAACAGGGTACTTATTCTGTTCCGCCGCTTTAAAGCGGCGGCCCGAAAAAACCCTGTAGCGCCCCCCAGCGACCGAAAATCTCGGGGGTTTCAGCTACCGGGGGTAGCTGAGACCCCCCAGATTATGAATCGGGGTGTTTTTTTTGGACCCCGATCATGTGATCGGCGGTATACACCGTATACCGACGAACACATGAAAAAAAAGAAATGGCCGGTAAAACTGATTTCTTTTTCATCTGACATGATCAAACATGTCAGATGAGAAAGAAATCTAACCCCCTAGTGCCCCCAAAGCCCCCGGTACCGGAGAGTCCCCCCACCCCCACCCCTACCCCCACCGGACATCCAAAATGGCGCCGAAGCGCACAGAAAACTGCCGCCGGCGCCGGCTCTGCAGTCATTTCCCTCCGATCTGAAATGATCAAACATTTCAGATCGGAGGGAAATGTCCTCCCCCTGACCCCTCCTCCGGTCCACCGGAGCCCTCTGGTCACCGGAGCCCCCTCCGGTTCTCCAGAGCCACCACCCCCCTCCCCCCTCCGGAGCGTGGAAGATGGCGGCGCACAGCGCGTGGCCGCCTTCATTCTGCTCTTTCTGCCGCATGTGACACGTCACATGCGGCAGAAAGGTGTCCCCAGGTCCCACTAGGTCACCCTCCCGCCCAAGCCCCCGGTTATACGTTACCTGTCTGCCGCTCCGGGCCCGCGATCGCCGCCTCCTTCTTCAATGCTGGCGGCGCATGCGCAGACAGCGGCTGTCAGCTGGATCCCTGCAAGCAGGGATCCTGCTGACGTCGCTGATGCACAGGCTCCACTGTGGACCGGGGGAGGGTGAGTGCAGTGATCTGCAGCCACACTCCTCACATGGAGAGGCTGCTGTTCCAGAAAATGGGGGGTACGTTCTGTGAGCGTGCCCCTCATATTCTGGAATGAGGTTACTGCAGGTCACTCTGCCCTAGGTTGGACCGGGGCAGTGTGAGTGCAGTATTCTCAGATTACTGCACCCACACTGCTCATGGAGAGCTTGCTCTTCCAGAAAATGGGGGATACGTTCCCTGAACGTGCCCCCCATATTCTAGAAGATCCAGAGTCGGCGCGGGACCTCCAAAATGGATTACAGCGACCGGAATTTCTTTATTTTCAATAAATTGGTAAAAGAGGAATGTTTCGGGGAGTGTTTTTTCAAATAAATTTTTTTTTTGTCTTTTTTTTTTCTATTACTGACTGGGTTAGTGATGTCGGGTATCTGTTCAGATGCCGTGACATCACTAACCCCAGGGCTTGATGCCAGGTGACATTACAGCTGGTATCAACCCCATATATTACCCCGTCTGCCACCGCACCAGGGCGCGGGATGAGCTGGGGCGAAGCGCCAGGATTGGCGCATCTAATGGATGCGCCACTTCTGGGGCGGCTGCGGCCTGCTATTTTTAGGCTGGGAAGAGTCCAATAACCATGGCTCTTCCCACCCTGAGAATACCAGACCCCAGCTGTCCGCTTCACCTTGGCTGGTGATCTAATTTGGGGGGGACCCCACGTTTTTTTTTTTTTTTAAAAAACGCCTGCGGAGCCCTCCAAATTGATCACCAGCCAAGGTGAAGCTGTCAGCTGTGGTTTTCAGGCTACAGCTGTCTGCTTTACCCTAGCTGGCTATCAAAAATAGGGGGGACCCCACGTCGTGTATTTTAATTATTAATTTTTTGGGGGGCTAAATACAAGGCTAGGCACCCTTTAGTGCCACATGAAAGGCACTAAAGGGCGCCAGCTTAGAATATGCAGGGGAATGGGACGTTATATTTGTTTGACATCTATCCATTCATCCATTGTAGCATTTTAGGCTGTGTGCTCACAATCAGGGTTTGCAGCGTTTTGGGCGCAGAGTGTTTTCCCTGTGTCCATAATGCTGCGTTGTGCAGTAGAAGCACAGTGGAAGGATTTTTAGAAATCCCATGCCCAATGTGCTTCTTTTCTCCGCAGCATAAACCGACCTGTGGCGCAGCTTCCCGAGCCTCAGCATGTCAATTTATGCTGCGGAGATGAGTGTTCTCTGCAGGTAGCATAGAGCTCCACAGCGGCCTGAACCCAAATCGTGGGCTTGGGCAGCTGCGTTCTCCCGTGGACAACACTCACATCTCTGCAGGAGGCTGACACTGTGTACTAGATGCCGTGTCGCTGGATCATGGCCACAGAGCCTAACAGTGAGACATTTGTTGCTACAGCAACATTTTTGTGAAGTACCTGTGGATTCAAAATGCTTACTATACTCCTGAATAAAATCCAGTTTCCAAAATGGGGTCACTTGTGGGGGTTTTCTGATGTATAGGTACCCAAGGGGCCCTGCTAATGTGACATGGTGCGCGCAATTTATTTCAACTTTTCCAGAATTCAAATGGTGCTCCCTCCATTCCAAGCCCTCCCATTTATCCAAACAGAGGTTTTTGGCCACATGTGGGGTATCCCTGTGCTCATAAGACATTGGATAACAACCTGTGGGGTCCACGGTTTGTTGTTGTCTCTTGAAAAAGTGAGAAATTTGATGCTAAAGCAACAGTTTTGTGAAAAAAATGAAAATTTTCAATATGGCAACCTAAGCTTATCAAATTCTGTGAAGTACTCGTGGATTCAAACTGCTCACTATACACCTTGATAAAAGCCTTGAGGTGTCTTGTTTCCAGAATGAAGTCACTTGTGGGGACCGCCACTGTTTAGGCACCTCAGGGGCTCTCCAAATGCAACCTGGCGTCCGCTATTGATTCCAGCCAATTTTGCAGTCAAATGGCACTCCTTCCCTTCCGAGCCCTGCCATGCGCCCAAACAGTTGATTTCCACCACATATAAGGTATCGCCAAACTCAGGAGAAATTGCACAATAAATGTTATGCTGAATTTTTTCCTTTTACTCTTGTAAAAAAAAAAGCTACCTGGTTGAAATAACAATTTTGTGGTAAAATTTTTTTTTTTTTTTTTCATGGCTCAACGTTATAAAATTCTGTGAAGCACCTGAGGGTTCAGGGTACTCACCAAACATCTAGATAAATTCCTTGAGGGGCCTAGTTTCCAAAATGGGGCCACTTGTGCGGGGTTTCTGCTGTTTAGGTACCTTAGGGGACCTCCAAATGCGACATGGTGCCCGCAATCTTTTTCAGCCAAATTTCCTTTCTAAAATTCAAATATTGCTCCTTTCGTTCCAAGCCCTCCCATTTGTCCAAACAAAGGTTTCAGACCACATGTGAGGTATCACCGCGCTCATAAAAAAGTGGTTAACAAACCTTGAGGTCAAATTTTTGGAATTACCTCTTGAAAAAGTGAGAAAATTGATGCTAAAGCAACATTTTTGAGAAAATTATTAAAATTTTCAATATGACAACGTAACGTTAACAAAATCTGTGAAGTACCTGTGGATCTAAAATGCTCACTATACCCCTAGATAGAAGCCTTGAGGGGTCTAGTTTCCAAAATGGTGTCACTTGTGAGGGATTTCTTCTGTTTAGGTACCTTAGCGGACCTGTAAATGCAACATGGTGCCCGCAATCTATTTCAGCCAAATTTGCTTTCCAAAATTCAAATATTGCTCCTTCTGTTCCGAGCCCTCCCATTTGTCCAAACAGAGGTTTCTGACCACATGTGGGGTATCGGCGCGCTCATAAGAAAGTGGGGAACAAGTTTTGAGGTCCATTTTGTTGTGTTATTTCTTCTAAAAGTGAATAAATTTGGGTTAGAGCAACATTTTTAGGTAAAATTTAATTTTTGCTTTTTTTCATTCCACATTGCTTTTGTTCATGCGAAGCACCTGAAGGGTTAATAAACTTCTTGAATGTGGTTTTGAGTACTTTGGGGGGTGCAGTTTTTAGAATGGTGTCACTTTTGGGTATTTTCTGTCATCTAGGCCTATTGAAGTCACTTCAAATGTGATGTGGTCCCTAAAAAACTGGTTTTGTAAATTTTGATGTAAAAATGAGAAATTGCTGATAAACTTTGAACCCCTCTAACTTCCTAACAAAAAAAAATTTTGTTTCCAAAATTGTGCTGATGTAAAGTAGACATGTGGGAAATGTTATTTATTAACTATTTTGTGTCACAGAAATCTCTGGTTTAACGGTATAAAAATTCAAAAGTTGAAAATTGCTAAATTTTCAAAATTTTTGCCAATATTCAATTTTTTTCATAAATAAACACAAAAAATATTGTCCTAAATTTGGTACTAACATGAAGTCCAATATGTGACGAAAAAACAATCTCAGAATCACCGGGATCCGTTGAAGCGTTCCAGAGTTATAACCTCATGAAGTGACACTGGTCAGAATTGCAAAATTTGGTCTGGTCATTAAGGTGAAAATTAGCTCCGTCACTAAAGGGTTAACACCAAAATTATCAACTCTCCTGTAATGTCAAGAAGACTCCCAGAAAAGGTGGAGACTTTAAGGACTCAATGTATCGTCAATAAAGAAAAAATATTGGAAAAATTAAGGACCCACACACCTTTTGTATTTCATTATGTCACGCTCCCCGGGTCCTCGGCTCCCCTCCCCGGGTCCTCTGCTCCGCTCCCCGGGTCCTCAGCTCCGCTCCCCGGCTCACCTGCCCTGCTCCCTGCTCTCCAACCTCCGGTGCCCGTCCTTCCCAGGCCCCCTGGTCTCCGCTCCCGGCGCCCGACGGCTTCCCAGGTCCTGGCCGGCTCCCCTGCGTCCTCCTCTCAGCTTCCTTCCCTGGCTTCTGGCACCCGCGCCGCGCGCACGCGCATTAGGGCGCGCGCGCGGTCACTGACCCTTTCTTAAAGGGCCAGTGTCAAATTACAGGAAATGATGCACATAGGCACAGGGTATATAGGGGGTTAATGTCCAAGGGAGCGGGGCCTGTTCTTCGTGTTTTCCCAAGCTAGGAGTCAGGTCTCCTTGTGTTTTGTGAGATACTTACCTCTCTATCTTCTAGAGCCGATCCTGCATCGCCATCCGGTTCTGCGGCACCTCGAACCCCGAACGCTGTCCATCTGCCATCCTGACAGTCCGTACCATCTCGGATCCCTGCGGTGACCCGTCATCTCGCTCCAACGGTTCCGGACCCCGCCTGACACCATCACGGCTTCCGAACCTGAGCTCCGTCACCCGGACCACCATCAGTGACCTCGTGGTCCCAGGGACTTCTCCATTTTCTCCCAGTGCACGGACTGTCCTGCTACCTACAGTGCTCCGGCTACCGGACTCCTGTCCCTCATCCGGGAGTTCGGCCCAGTGGATCCACCTCCAGGGTCTACCCGTCCATCTGGCCCTAACAGTAAGAACAGGCCATGGATCCCGCCGAAGCACTAGCGGCCTTGCATGAGGAACTCCAATGCCAGCGTGAAGTTCAGACCCGCATGCTGAACTTTATGACTTCCGTGGACACCCGCCTGACCACGCTACAAGCGGCAGTCACGTCTTCAACATCCCGAGCCTCCACTAGTCAAGCCACGACCCCCGCTCCTGTGGCTGCCTCTTCGGATGCTTCCAGACTGCGTTTGGCCACACCACCCCGGTACGCCGGAGATCCCAAGACCTGCAGGGGGTTTATAAACCAATGCTCCCTCCATTTCACGCAGCTGCCACATCTGTTTGCCTCCGACCAAGCCAAGGTCGCCTTCATCATGTCTCACCTAGAGGGCGAGGCACTGGCGTGGATGAACCCCTTGTGGGAGAAGGAGGAACCTATGACCAAGAACCTCCAGGAGTTCCTGCAGGCCTTTCGCAGCACCTTTGACGAACCCGGACGCGCCTCCGCGTCTGCGTCATCACTTCTCCGGTTACGTCAGGGAACACTGACGGTGGGTCAATACGCCATCCGTTTCCGCACCTTGGCTTCAGAACTCGGGTGGAATAACGAGGCCCTAACCGCCGCCTTCTGGGAAGGACTATCGGGTCGAATCAAAGATGAGCTGGCTGGACGTGATGTACCGTCCACCCTGGACGCCCTGATTACTCTAGCGACTCGAGTGGACATACGCTTTCAGGAGCGGTCCAAAGAGGTATCCCGTGAGAGACGTCCGGTACGGCACTCCTCTCCTCCACGGAAGCCCGCCGTACTCCAGTCAACGGCCTCTGGTGTCTCCGTCCATGAGCCCATGCAGATCGACCGTGTGCGACAGTCTGAACAACGTCGAGCAGAGCGGCTCGCCAAGGGTCTCTGCTTTTACTGCGGAGAGGGCACACACCTGCTACGCGCCTGTCCAGAGAGGCCGGGAAACTCCAAAGCCTAGGGTTGGTAGGAGAGGCCACCCTAGGTGCTGGGACTCTCTCAGACCCAGTCACATGGACTGTGCAAGTAACAACGGGAGAGACGCGGTTTACGGCTGAGGCGTACCTCGATTCTGGGGCAGCAGGCAATTTCATCCAGCAGGCCACGGTGGACAAGTACCAGGTGCCTGTTACTCCACTCGACAGGCCCCTCGTGATTGCCTCTGTGGATGGGAGACCTCTCTCTGACACCATCTCCTGGATCACCAAGCCGCTTGAACTGCGTATCGGTGCTCTGCACACCGAGAACATCGCTCTCTACGTCCTCCCACATATGTCACATCAAATTCTGCTGGGTCTTCCCTGGTTGCGGACACACGAGCCTTCAGTCAGCTGGGGCACTGGTGATATTACTCGATGGGGGCCTTCTTGCCATGAGAGGTGTCTGAAGACCATACAACCCATCCGGCGACCTCCGGTTCCCGAGTCCCTACCGGGACTGCCCTCAGCCTATTGGTCCTTCGTGGACGTCTTTGACAAGAAGGAGTCCGAAGTACTTCCGCCACATCGTCCTTACGATTGTGCCATTGACCTGCTCCCGGGAACTACACCACCTCGAGGACGGATATATCCACTGTCTCCAGCCGAAACAAGGGCCATGTCTACGTACATCACAGAGAGCCTGGCTAAGGGATTCATCCGGAGATCCTCCTCTCCTGCTGGAGCAGGCTTCTTCTTCGTAAAGAAGAAAGAGGGTGACCTACGCCCATGTATAGACTACCGGGGATTGAACCTAATCACCGTGAAAAACAAGTACCCCCTGCCGCTCATCCCCGAATTGGTTGATCGGCTCAGAGGAGCTCGTGTGTTCACCAAGTTGGATCTTCGGGGTGCCTACAACCTGGTCCGTATCCGCTCAGGGGATGAATGGAAGACCGCGTTTAACACTCGCGATGGGCACTATGAATACTGCGTGATGCCCTTCGGCCTGTGTAACGCACCAGCTGTCTTCCAAGAATTAGTGAACGATGTGTTTCGGGACCTTCTCTACGTCTGTGTGGTGGTATATCTGGACGACATCCTTGTCTTCTCTCCGGACCTCCAGACCCACCGAGAGAACGTGCAACTGGTTCTACAACGAGAGAATCGTCTGTACGCCAAGTACGAGAAGTGTGTCTTCGAACAGTCTTCTCTCCCCTTCCTGGGGTACCTCATCACCGATACCGGACTGCAGATGGATCCCAAGAAGGTCTCCTCCATTCTCAACTGGCCCCCTCCTTCTGGACTGAAGGCAATCCAACGATTTCTGGGATTCGCTAACTATTACCGCCAGTTCATTCCTCACTTCTCGGCTCTGACTGCTCCTCTCTCCGCCTTGACCAAGAAGGGGGCTAATCCAAAGGACTGGTCACCTGCGGCCGACGCCGCGTTTGGCGCTCTAAAGCGAGCCTTTGCCTCCTCTCCTGTACTCCACCGTCCAGAGTTAAACCGCCAGTTCACCTTGGAGGTGGATGCCTCCTCCTCGGGAGCCGGAGCAGTGCTCATGCAGAAGTCCTCCTCCGGGAAGATGGTGACGTGCGGTTTCTTCTCCAAGAGCTTCTCCGCGCCTGAACGCAATTACACCATCGGTGACCGAGAGCTATTGGCGGTCAAACTGGCTCTGGAGGAATGGCGCTATCTTCTGGAAGGAGCAGTGTACCCTGTCATTGTTTACACGGACCACAAAAACCTGGAATACCTGCGGACTGCTCAGCGACTGAACCCACGGCAAGCCAGGTGGTCCTTGTTCTTTGCCCGGTTCGACTTCCAGCTTCATTTCCGACCCGCAAACAAGAATGTACGCGCTGATGCCTTGTCTAGGTCTTTCGTGCCCATGGAACAGGAGGAAGAGACATCTCAACCCATCATCTGTCCAAGCAAGATTATTCCGGTGGCTCCTGTCACCCTGGCCCAGATACCGCCCGGGAAGACCTATGTCTCTGAGACTGACAGGCAAAAAGTGTTACACTGGGGCCATGCCTCGAAAATAGCCGGTCATGCAGGTCAGAAGAAAACATGGAGCGCTATTGTACGTCATTACTGGTGGCCATCCCTGCGCACGGACGTCACCTCTTTTGTCTCTGCCTGCTCCTCCTGTGCCAGGAACAAGACACCCAAACACCTGCCATACGGCCGTCTTCTGCCTCTGCCCATACCCTCAGTTCCCTGGCAGCACATAGCGATGGACTTTATTACGGACTTGCCATTGTCCTCCGGACACACAGTCATATGGGTCGTGGTGGATCGATTCTCTAAAATGGCCCATTTCGTTCCTATGGCTGGACTGCCCTCTGCTCAGGAACTCGCGGACGCCTATATACATCACATCTTCCGCTTGCATGGCTTTCCATCACACATAGTGTCCGACAGAGGAACTCAGTTCACCTCCCGCTTCTGGAGGGCTCTCTGCAAACATCTGGGAGTGACTCTAGACTTTTCATCTGCCTACCATCCTCAGTCTAATGGCCAAGTGGAGAGGGTCAATCAGATATTGACCTCTTTCTTACGTCACTACGTGAACGCCCATCATGACGATTGGTCCACGCTTCTTCCTTGGGCAGAATTCTCCCATAATCACCACGTCAGTGAGTCCTCCTCCAGTTCTCCCTTCCATGTCGTCTACGGACTTCAGCCGTCTGTCCCATTGCCTGTATCCTCGTCCTCGGACATCCCTGCTGCTGATGCAGTACTCCGTGACTTTACTACCATTTGGGACTCAGTTAAGGCGTCCCTTGCACGGGCAACCCTGCGGATGAAGAGACACGCGGACAAGAGACGCCTAGATCCTCCGTGTTTCTCTCCGGGAGATCTCGTCTGGCTTGCTTCCAAGTACATCCGACTGAAGATACCATCCTACAAGCTGGGTCCTCGCTACATCGGGCCGTTTAAAGTCCTCGGCAAGATCAATGAGGTTTCCTACAAACTACAGCTCCCGGCCACAATGAGAATACCCAACTCCTTCCACGTCTCTCTGCTCAAGCCGGTTGTCCTTGGTCCCTTCTCCGCTGCCGCCAGCCCGGCTCCTCCTCCTATTGCTGAGGACGACATCTATGCGGTAAGGGATATCGTGGCCATGAAGACCGTACGTGGTCGGCAGTTCTTCCTGGTGGACTGGGAGGGGTATGGTCCTGAGGATAGGTCCTGGGAGCCCAGGGAGAACGTGGGCACTCCTCTGATCCGTGCCTTCATGTCCCGGTTGCGGGGAGGGGGGCGTGGGGGGGGGGGTACTGTCACGCTCCCCGGGTCCTCGGCTCCCCTCCCCGGGTCCTCTGCTCCGCTCCCCGGGTCCTCAGCTCCGCTCCCCGGCTCACCTGCCCTGCTCCCCGCTCTCCAACCTCCGGTGCCCGTCCTTCCCAGGCCCCCTGGTCTCCGCTCCCGGCGCCCGACGGCTTCCCAGGTCCTGGCCGGCTCCCCTGCGTCCTCCTCTCAGCTTCCTTCCCTGGCTTCTGGCACCCGCGCCGCGCGCACGCGCATTAGGGCGCGCGCGCGGTCACTGACCCTTTCTTAAAGGGCCAGTGTCAAATTACAGGAAATGATGCACATAGTCACAGGGTATATAGGGGGTTAATGTCCAAGGGAGCGGGGCCTGTTCTTCGTGTTTTCCCAAGCTAGGAGTCAGGTCTCCTTGTGTTTTGTGAGATACTTACCTCTCTATCTTCTAGAGCCGATCCTGCATCGCCATCCGGTTCTGCGGTACCTCGAACCCCGAACGCTGTCCATCTGCCATCCTGACAGTCCGTACCATCTCGGATCCCTGCGGTGACCCGTCATCTCGCTCCAACGGTTCCGGACCCCGCCTGACACCATCACGGCTTCCGAACCTGAGCTCCGTCACCCGGACCACCATCAGTGACCTCGTGGTCCCAGGGACTTCTCCATTTTCTCCCAGTGCACGGACTGTCCTGCTACCTACAGTGCTCCGGCTACCGGACTCCTGTCCCTCATCCGGGAGTTCGGCCCAGTGGATCCACCTCCAGGGTCTACCCGTCCATCTGGCCCTAACACATTAATGTACACATTTGCTATGTAGCCAATATACATACATATACTGTACATACACAGTGCCTCAAAACACTGCGGTTAATGAATACATGAACTCCAATATTGCTACAAGCATTAAAAACATAAGGTACTTAGTTACGAATTTTTGATCAAAGAGCAAAAAAAGCCATCCAGATGTACCTTTTATTATGGATGGTCCCTAAACACTATTGTCCTACTACTCCAGTTGCCAAAAAACAGCTTAATCTGAATTGGGAGTGAAAAGTGAACCAGGCATAGCTTGCAATGAAAACTTTGCATGGGAAAGATAGGTTAATAAGAGTGCTGAGCCCTGGAGGGGACCACACTGCCCAATATGTACTACAACAAAGAAAAAATATAGGGCCCACAAACTTTTGTTTTGAATTACTGTACAGGTGCACAATGACTATAGTGTTTGGGGATCATCCATGTTAAAAGGTACACCTTGACGTGGTTAGATGGCTTTTGTCTTGTTGATAAAAACTAACTAAGCACCTTACGTTTTTAAAATTTTTAGTAATATTGTAGTTCATGTATTCATTAATTGCAGTGTGCTGCTGAACCGTGTATGTACAATGCCTTGAGACAGTATTCGGCCTCTTGATTTTTCAACCTTTTCCCACATTTCAGGCTTCAAACATAAAGATAAAAATGTCACTGTTATGGTGAAGAATCAACAAGTGGGACACAATTGTGAAGTTAAACGAAATTTTTTGCTCATTTTAAAAAAAATAACAGAAAATTGGGGCGTGCAATATTATTCGTCCCCTTTAAGTTAATACTTTGCAGCGCCACCTTTTGCTGCGATTACAGCACAAGTCGCTTGGGGTATGTCTCTATCAGTTTTGCACATCGATAGACTGAAATTCTTGCCCATTCTTCCTTTGCAAACAGCTTGAGCATTTGCAAAGGAAGAATGGGCAAGAATTTCAGTCTCTTGATGTGCAAAACTGATAGACATACACCCCAAGTGAGTTGCAGCTGTAATCGCAGCAAAAGGTGGATCTACAAAGTATTAACTTAAAGGGGACGAATAATATTGCACACCCCAATTTTCAGTTATTTATTTTTTTAAGTTTAAAACAAGCAATAAATTTTGCTCAACTTCACAATTGTGTCCCACTTGTTGTTGATTCTTCACCAGAACATTAACATTTTTATCTTTATGTTCGAAGCCTGAAATGTCGGAAAACTTTGAAAAATGAAAGGGAGCCAAATACTTTCGCAAAGCACTGTATATGTAAGTATTGTGAAATCGTGGTCTCCTGGAACATCTTGGTAAGTGGCATTCCTTCAAAGTTTTCTGTGTGTGACGTAGAGATCCGTCATCTTCAAAGTGAGTCCCTGTATCCTTTTAGGAACACCAAATAGAGAAGACTTGGTTTCATGCTATCACGCCTTTTAGATGCTTTGGATGCCGCTGTTGCTATTTTTCTCAGACTTCTTGTGTCCCACTGTGGCTTTCTGGCATGAAAGCCTTTTAGGTAGGCATTTGACCCACTGGCTACCACTTAATATCCCTACACATTAGCTGAACTCCTGGGCTACCGGAACCCCCCTTTACACCTATAAACTCATCTCAGTAAATGTCTCTTGTTACCAATCTCTTGTGAAGGCTGGCCATCCTGGCTCTTCCCATCTCACTGAAGTTTTTATTGAAACCACTCACATAGAGCTGGAAATCTATCTAAGAAATTGGATCAGTTGAAAGATGCATAGTAACCTTTTGTCAGCCAGAGAAGAGATTAGATGTGTCTGCTGATCAGGATAAGATACAACGGGTCTCGGGGCTTTTATCAGATTTCTTCTCCTTTACACGTCAGCTGCGGCCTTTAACCAAAAGAAAAAAGTGGTGGAGGTTTCATGTGAACATCTGTTGCATTGTTTGGTGCGAGGCTCAGTGTTTGTCGTGTTACATATGTTTTCCGTCTTGTGTTCCCCCTTATTGGATATATGAGTTATCTTCTAACAGCCCCCAATAGACCCAATTTTAAGGAGATCCATTTTCAAAGGAAATGTATTTTGGCTTCTCTTTCTTCCTTTGGCTGTGGTCAAACGTAATTGTTACATAAGCAAAGCAAAGTGTCACTGGAAGGATTGGAGTTTCTGAGGAGCAGCCTAAATCGTAAGTATGTCACATTCAGTAAAATGGATGAGTTTAACCTATTGGCTCTACACTCTTTTTTGCTGTGATATAAGTGAAGCCTTTTGCCCCCCCCAATACCAGTGCCTGGGTGATGCAATTGTTAATACCTCTATTCTTTTGCCACTGCTCAGGATTGATATTCAGTTGATCAAATATTCTGTATTTATGGAGGTTATACATAATTTAGAATGGTAGTGAATTTTAAGGAATTAAGATGTAAATACACAAAATACAGTCATGGCCAAAAGTTTTGAGAATGCTACAAATATTAATTTTTCAAAGTCTACTGCTTCAGTTTTTCTAATGGCAATTTTCATATACTCCAGAATGCCATAAAGCGTGATCAGCTTAACAGCAATTACTTGCAAAGTCAATATTGGCTAAGAAAATGAACTTTAACCCCCAAAACACATTTCAACATCATTGCATTCCAGCCTTAAAAGGAGCAGCTAACATAGTTTTAGTTATTGTTCCATTACCACAGGTGTGGGTGTTGGTGAGGACAGGGCTGGCGATGAATCAGTCATGATTAAGTAAGAATGACACCACTGGACACTTTAAAAGGAGGCTGGCGCTTGGTATCATTGTTTCTCTTCAGTTAACCATGATTATCTCTAAAGAAACACGTGCAGCCATCATTGCTGTGCACAAAAATGGCCTAACATGGAAGAGTATCGCAGCTACAAAGATTGCACCTCAGTCAACAATCTATCGCATCATCAAGAACTTGAAGGAGAGAGCTTCCATTATTGCCAAAAAGGCTCCAGGGCGCCCAAGAAGGACCAGCAAACGCCAGGACCGTATCTTAAAACTGTTTCAGCTGCGGGATCGGACTACCAGCAGTGCCGAGCTAGCTCAGCAATGGCAGCAGGCTGGTGTGAGTGCTTCTGCACGCACTATGAGGCGGACACTCTTTGAGCAAGGCCTGTATTCAAGGAGGGCAGCAAAGAAGCCACTTCTCTCCAGAAAAAACATCAGGGACCGACTGATATTCTGCAAAAGGTACAGGGAGTGGACTGCTGAGGACTGGGGTAAAGTCATTTTCTCAGATGAATCCCCTTTTCGATTGTTTGGGACATCTGGAAAACAGCTTATTAGGAGAAGAAGAGGTGAGCGCTATCACCACTCTTGTCTCATGCCAACTGTTAAGCATCCTGAAACGATTCATGTGTGGGGTTGCTTCTCAGCCAAGGGAATCCGCTCACTCACAGTTTTGCCTAAAAACACAGCCATGAATAAAGAATGGTACCTGAATGTCCTCCAAGAGCAACTTCTCCCAACCGTCCAAGAGCAGTTTGGCGCCCAACAATGCCTTTTCCAGCATGATGGAGCACCTTGCCATAAAGCAAAGGTGATCACTAAATGGCTCATGGAACAAAACATAGATATTTTGGGTCCATGGCCTGGAAACTCCCCAGATCTTAATCCCATTGAGAACTTGTGGGCAATTATCAAGAGACGGGTGGACAAACAAAAACCAACAAATTCTGGCAAAATGCAAGCATTGCTTATGCAAGAATGGACAGCTATCAGTCAGGATTTGGTCCAGAAGTTGATTGAGAACATGCCAGGGAGAATTGCTGAGGTCCTGAAGAAGAAGGGTCAACACTGCAAATATTGACTTGCTGCATTAACTCATTCTAACTGTCAATATAACCTTTTGGTACTCATAATATGATTGCAATTATATTTCTGTATGTGATGTAAACATCAGACAAACACAAATAAAAACCAGAGGGCAACAGATCATGTGAAAATATAATTTTGGTGTCATTCTCAAAACTTTTGGTCATGACTGTATATTTTGCGAATGATAATGAAAAATAAAAATTAAAACAATAACATATTTGGGTCGTTTGATTTAGAAATGTGACATCTGCTGGATCTGGACCTACTGTGCCACAGGCCAGGCTTACTCTGGATGGGCATAACTAAATGACTACCGGATTTTCACAACAGCCTCTGATGGTGAAGATAGGCTTGGCTGCAGGTAGTCACCAGGTACAAGGCAGATGCACAAGGTACAGAGGGCAAAGGCAGAGACCTGGACAGTCCAAGATCAAGGCAAGCCACACAAGTTCCGGAGTACAAAGCCAAGGTCAAGAACAGAGAGGTCAGACAGGGCGGGTAAACAAGCCAGGTCAATAATAGTGGAATCAGCACAGAATACAGCCAGACAGAGAACAAGACAAAGTCGACTAAGGGGTGCTTCACACACAGCGAGCTCGCTGCCGAGATCGCTGCTGAGTCACGCTTTTTGTGACGCAGCAGTGACCTCATTAGCGATCTCGCTGTGTGTGACACTGAGCAGCGATCTGGCCCCTGCTGTGAGATCGCTGCTCGTTACACACAGCCCTGGTTCGTTTTCTTCAAAGGCGCTCTCCCGCTGTGACACACAGATCGCTGTGTGTGACAGCGAGAGAGCGACAAATGAAGCGAGCAGGGAGCAGGAGCCGGCGTCTGGCAGCTGCGGAGGCTGGTAACTAAGATAAACATCGGGTAACCAAGGTGGTTACCCGATATTTACCTTAGTTACCAGCCTCCACAGCTCTCACGCTGCCTGTGCTGCCGCCTCCGGCTCTCTGCACATGTAGCTACTGTACACATCGGGTTAATTAACCCGATGTGTACTGTAGCTAGGAGAACAAGGAGCCAGCGCTCAGTGTGCGCGGCTCCCTGCTCCCTGCACACACAGCTAAGCGGTGTGCGCTGGTAACTAATGTAAACATCGGGTAACCATACCCGATGTTTACCTTAGTTACCAGTGTCCGCAGCTTCCAGACGCCGGCTCCGTGCAAGCGCAGCGTCGCTTGCACGTCGCTGCTGACTGGGGGCTGGTCACTGGTCGCTGGTGAGATCTGCCTGTTTGACAGCTTACCAGCGACCATGTAGCGATGCAGCAGCGATCCTGACCAGGTCAGATCGCTGGTCGGATCGCTGCTGCATCGCTAAAGTGTGAAGGTACCCTAAACCTATAATCAGGCAAAGGTGTGAATGGAGGAGCTGTCTGATATGGCACCAGTTGGCAGGGGATATGCCAGGAAAGTGGAACTCTGCTTGACAGAGTGGATATAAATTCCAACATAGTTTGGCCACACCCCCCTATAGCCAGGTGGAGAGTCTCCAGACAAGAGGATGCAAAGCAGCTCAGCAAAAAGACCTGCTACTAGTAGAGTGGAGAAAGTGGTGAGTAGGATGGTACTGAGACGGCGTGCAAGACACCGGCATGACAAGAAATCACATACAAATACCTTATATGCGAATTTAGAGATAATAGTAAGAGGGAGGGTCCCACGTTGAAGACTCCCGTGTTTAACCAGGGAGAAGTGTGTTCACAAAGAGCATCTCTTTAGAGAACCAGTCACATTTGTATAGTGTACAGATAGATCATTTAATTCAATATGAACTCGGTAATGCTTCATTTACCCTGAAGGGGCACTGCAGGAAAATCCAACAGCTCTCAGATTTCCCTATAGATTATAGCATATTAGTGGAGGTTCTGTAAAGGGGATTGGTTAAAACAGGTCACATTTTTAATAGGATGTTGGCACTCTTCTAAATATAGGGTAATCATTCAAGTAAGGGGTAATCCTTTAAATAAATTTCTATAATGTCAGAAAAATCAACAATGTAAGGCCAAGTGCAGACACTGAGTATTTGGTGAGTTTTTTACCTCAGTGGATGAGAGAGCCCCAGCCAGGAAGCTGATTTGTGCCTATGTGAACAGAATTTGCCACCAATGCTGCTTTCTCCTCACTTCATTTATATACAGTTATGTTCTCTCACCTCCTCTGCTCTGTGGTAGTACATTGGACCTTGGGTAGAAGTAGCTCTCCTTGCATACAGAGCTCTCCTTGTAGACAGAGCTCAATTTATTCCTCTAGATATTTAATTACACCAAACAACTTTGTGTAGGTTTTTTTTTTGCCAGAGTTGAAACTCAGAAACTGTGACATGGAAGGCAGAAACACTAACAGTGAGCCAGAGGAAGTACTGTTTGAGAGGATTTTCTCTGCCTAAAATCCTCAAAACCTGAAGAATGGCGCAATTTATTTTTTCTTTCTCTATTTAAGCCTTATTAAAAGTTAAAATAAATGTAACACATACAGTTGTGCATATGTAGGAGGTGGACTTGCCCCTGTACTGGTTATGCTGTGTATTCTGTGTTATACGTATTGTATATGTCACTAATGCTGCTAGCTAGGTGCAGGTTTCAGATACAGTACAGCGGACTATTGTCAACAGACACCACCCAGTGGTTGAGCAGGGTTCGCAACAGAGTGGAAAAGACAGGGTTAAGAGGGAAGTGACAGATGCGGGAAGGAGGACAATAGGGAAGTCTCAAGAGGGACAGTTCAGTATAGGGTTGAAGTGAGAGAAGACATGGCCTCGGTGCTGGGGCCAGTCAGGTACCCTCAAGCGGTCTGGAGCCTACGGCTCACCCGGTGGGCTTAGAGAGTCATTTAGCTGGAGAGCTATCGCGACACAACAGCGGACACAGGTGTGAGGAAGAAGGGGAAAGGAGACACAGACCATGGAGCTTGAGGACGAAATTCAAGATACTGGGGGTCACAGATCGAGGAGCAGTACCACACACTGAGCGAAAGAAAGGTAAAGAAGGTCATGTCTATCATAACTGTGTGAAGAATAGAAGGGAACGATTCTGGTTGGCCAAGTGAACTCCAGTATTACATGTGTTACTAACTGTCTTTGACGACGAATATCAGCGGGGTGATGGACACCAGCCTGAAGAAAACAGTAAGGGACACTTTGCACACTATGACATCGCAACCCGATGCTTGCGATGCCGAGCACGATAGTCCCCGCCCCCGTCGCAGCTGCGATATCATGGTGATAGCTGGCATAGCGAACATTATCGCTACGCCAGCTTCACATGCACTCACTTGCCCTGCGACGTTGCTCTGGTTGGCGACCCGCCTCCTTATTAAGGGGGCGGGTCGTGCGGCGTCATAGCGACGTCACACGGCAGGCAGCCAATAGAAGCGGAGGGGCGGAGGTGAGCGGGACGTAAACATCCCGCCCACCTCCTTCCTTCCACATAGCTGGCGTGAGCCACAGGATGCAGGTAGGAGATGTTCCTCGCTCCTGCGGCTTCACACACAGCGATGTGTGATGCCGCTGGAACGAGGAACAACATTGTAACATCGGTCATTTCCAAATTATGGAAATGACTGACCCTACACCGATGATACGATTACGACGATTAGGCGCTCGTTAATTGTATCAAAAAGGCTTTACACACTACGATATCGCCTGCGACGCCGGATGTGCGTCACTTTCGATTTGACCCCACCGACATCGCACCTGCGATGTCGTAGTGTGCAAAGTGCCCCTTAGTGTCATGTATCCCACCCGAAGTCACATCTGCTCACGGGGTATCCTTGGCGAATGAGTGGGACGCGCAAGCAGCCGGTGCCTTCCTCCTTCACTTATAGCAAAATGGCACCTTAAAACACAGCTCATCTAAAAAAAAAAACTAAGACCTACAAAAACAATATTTATATAAAAATAAAAAAGGTTACATCAGCTATGGCTATGAACGTGGGAAGGTGTAGACGAAAAAAAATCTTCTGACTTTCTGAACAAGCACAATTTCCATTAGTAAACTGATTAATTTACGCATTTTGCAGCATATACAGTTAGGTCCAGAAATGTTTGGACAGTGACACAATTTTCGCGGGTTGGGCTCTGCATGCCACCACATTGGATTTGAAATGAAACCTTTACAACAGAATTCAAGTGCAGATTGTAACGTTTAATTTGAAGGTTTGAACAAAAATATTTGATAGAAATTGTAGGAATTGTACACATTTCTTTACAAACACCCCACATTTTAGGAGGTCAAAAGTAATTGGACAAATAAACCAAACCCAAACAAAATATTTTTATTTTCAATATTTTGTTGCGAATCCCTTGGAGGCAATCACTGCCTTAAGTCTGGAACCAATGGACATCACCAAACGCTGGGTTTCCTCCTTCTTAATGCTTTGCCAGGCCTTTACAGCCGCAGCCTTCAGGTCTTGCTTGTTTGTGGGTCTTTCTGTCTTAAGTCTGGATTTGAGCAAGTGAAATGCATGCTCAATTGGGTTAAGATCTGGTGATTGACTCGGCCATTGCAGAATGTTCCAGTTTTTTGCACTCATGAACTCCTGGGTAGCTTTGGCTGTATGCTTGGGGTCATTGTCCATCTGTACTATGAAGCGCTGTCCGATCAATTTTGCGGCATTTGGCTGAATCTGGGCTGAAACTATATCCCTGTACACTTCAGAATTCATCCGGCTACTCTTGTCTGCTGTTATGTCATCAATAAACACAAGTGACCCAGTGCCATTGAAAGCCATGCATGCCCATGCCATCACGTTGCCTCCACCATGTTTTACAGAGGATGTGGTGTGCCTTGGATCATGTGCCGTTCCCTTTCTTCTCCAAACTTTTTTCTTCCCATCATTCTGGTACAGGTTGATCTTTGTCTCATCTGTCCATAGAATACTTTTCCAGAACTGAGCTAGCTTCATGAGGTGTTTTTCAGCAAATTTAACTCTGGCCTGTCTATTTTTGGAATTGATGAATGGTTTGCATCTAGATGTGAACCCTTTGTATTTACTTTCATGGAGTCTTCTCTTTACTGTTGACTTAGAGACAGATACACCTACTTCACTGAGAGTGTTCTGAACTTCAGTTGATGTTGTGAACGGGTTCTTCTTCACCAAAGAAAGTATGCGGCGATCATCCACCACTGTTGTCATCCGTGGACGCCCAGGCCTTTTTGAGTTCCCAAGCTCACCAGTCAATTCCTTTTTTCTCAGAATGTACCCGACTGTTGATTTTGCTACTCCAAGCATGTCTGCTATCTCTCTGATGGATTTTTTCTTTTTTTTTCAGCCTCAGGATGTTCTGCTTCACCTCAATTGAGAGTTCCTTAGACCGCATGTTGTCTGGTCACAGCAACAGCTTCCAAATGCAAAACCACACACCTGTAATCAACCCCAGACCTTTTAACTACTTCATTGATTACAGGTTAACGAGGGAGACGCTTTCAGAGTTAATTGCAGCCCTTAGAGTCCCTTGTCCAATTACTTTTGGTCCCTTGAAAAAGAGGAGGCTATGCATTACAGAGCTATGATTCCTAAACCCTTTCTCCGATTTGGATGTGAAAACTCTCATATTGCAGCTGGGAGTGTGCACTTTCAGCCCATATTATATATATAATTGTATTTCTGAACATGTTTTTGTAAACAGCTAAAATAACAAAACTTGTGTCACTGTCCAAATATTTCTGGCCCTGACTGTAGCTTCCTCTTGTTTCAGCAGTATGATGCCACATTTTTGGTGTTCTTAGGTAGAGAATATATTAATTACATTTTTACATAAGTTTAATGAATATATTTGTGTATCCTATGTGTATATCCATGTGTGTGTGTATTTTATGCATGCGTCTGTGTTTACCTGGGACAGACAGGATGATGGGGGGTATATACTTGTTTTACATAGTGGCCCTAGGTTGGCTGTGCCCTCCCCATTATATACTACACTGTAACAGAATAAATTATTTAAATTGACTGAAGTGCAATACTCTGATCACATACAAAACATTTCTAATTACATTGAAATGCATTAGGGGACATTCTTCTTATCTCGGCTTCTTTTTTGTCTTATCGTTCCTCATAAACTAGATAGAAAATGCCATCGGGTAATCATCATTAAGGCTATTAGATAATACTAGACACCATTATCTCCGCAATGTCTAACTTGAGGTCAGCTGAACAGGCTTTTACAAAAGTATAATCAATCCTACAGTGTGGTTGAATAGAGGAAGAGATATGTAGGAAAAGATAAGGTACTGGGTTTAAATGGAGGGGGAGGTTTATCAACCTTTGATGACCCACCACAAAAACGCAAGAGATAATTGAGGCCTATGCTGGGTATATTCAATCAGGTATAATGTTTAAGGTAAAATTGGTTTTAGCTATGTGTTACTGCATGAATAGTTTTTCGTGAGAATGTTGTCCCTGAGCTTCTTAAAGGGAATCTGTCACCAGATTATTGCTAGCCCATCTGACAGCAGCATAATGAGAGACAGAGACCCTGATTCCAGCGATGTACTACTGCTTGCTGCAGTTTTGATAAATCACAGTTTGATCTGTTGCAGATCTATCTGTTCTCTGAACGATGAACTTTGTATATCCTCACCACAACCACCGATTGGCAGCTTTCCATTGTAACGGTGGCATCCATTTTGTAATATAACACTGACATCCATTTTTCTGTATAGTGTTCTAAACACACAATGGTTTTATGTTTGAATTCCTAAAAGATACATTTCTTGCACACACTGACCTTCAAGCTATCTCTGAAGGAAAATTATGTTTTAGCCTCCAAGAATCTTGTCTATGACCTTGAAGCTTCTTGCTGAGAAAGCATGTAATGTCCAGATAAGGTTGAGGTACACACACACAGGCCCACACTATGTTAATCAAATACTTGAGTTATAACCTATAAACACGTTAGTTTGAAATTAATATCCAATTATGTTTAAATATAACCAATCAGTAGCAAGATGCTAATGTAACCAATAAGATGCTTAGGTTTTGTATCTTTTTGCTACACCCAAAAAAGTTACTGTATATATTAACTTCTTCTAATAAATGGGGAATCTTGTCATACTTAAGGGTGCTTTACACGCTGCGACATCACTAACGATATATCGTCAGGGTTACGTCGTTAGTGACGCACATCCGGCGCCATTAGCGACATCGCAGCGTGAAACGCCAAGGAGCGACGATCAACGATCGCAAAAACGTCAGAAATCGTTGATCAATGACACGTCGCTCCTTTTCATAATATCGCTGCTGCTGCAGGTACGATGTTGTTTGTCGTTCCTGCGGCATCACACAATTGCCAATCAGTGGTAGGGCTTTTGTTATATAGAGCTCATGAATATGGAGGACTACAAGGCAGCAGATTTACTAGCCCAATAGTGATAATTCCTGCTGATAAAACATATGTTTGGCTTGTTTTTTTAACTACAGCAAGCAGCCCAATAAGTGTCACATTACTGAAATCAGGGTCTCTGTCTATACATTATGCTGCTCAGATCAGGTGACAAAAACTTTGTGACATATTCCCTTTAGTGAAATCATATTGATTTGTAATACAGATCTGTTTCATTTTCATAGTTTTCCTTATTTTTTTCCTTCTTTTTCAAGTGTAGTTGATTTCTGAGTTTTCTCATAAAATAAACAAAATAGGATCGAACTTCAGTCTTAGATTGAATACATTCACAGTGGGAAAAATGGAATACTTATTCCAAAACTTAATAGTTTAAGTAAAACAGTACAGTCAGTTTTTGGTACAGACTATACTAGACTTCAAGGCCCTTAATCCTGAAGACTAGCATTTTATATGCCAGTCTTAATGAAGGCAGCACTGGAGTAAGATGCGCTTAATTCATTGAAAGGTGTCTGTCTCTTAACACCTTCATGACAAGGCCAATTTCCATTTTTGCATTTTCGTTTTTTCCTCTAATTTTTCCCAGAGCCATAATTATTTTATTTTTCTGTCCTCATAGACATATGAGGGCTTTTATTGGTGGGACAAGATGTACTTTTGAATCACACCATTCCTTACTGCCACAAAGCGTACTGTAAAATGTGGATAAAAAAAACAAATGTGGAGAAAGTGTGAAAAAAAAAACATGAATTCTGACATTTGTGTTTGGAACTGTTTTTCCGGTGTATATTTTGTGGTAAAAATTATCTCGCAATATTTTTTCCTCATTAGTACGAATATGGCGATAGCAAACATGTCCAGTTTTTTTGTCATTTTACTGGTGAAAAAAAATCTGTTTATTTGCAAAAAAAATTTGAGAAGGTTTTGTTGCCATTTCCCAAGACCTATAATGTTTTCATTTTTCAGTCTATGGAGACGTTTGATCACTTATTTCATGCGGTGCGAGTCAATGTTTTTATTGATAACATGTTAGGCTGCTTTCACACCTCCGGTTTCTGCAATGCGGCACACTCCGGCACTTTGCAGGAAAATCGCAACCGTTTTCTTTTGCTGCCGGTTGCGTTTTTTCTGCATAGACTTTAATTAGTGCCGCATTGTGCCGCATGGCCTTGCTTTCCGTCCGTTTTTGGCGCATGCGGCAGATTTAGCCGATGCGGCGGCCGGATGGAACGTTGCCTGGCACGTTTTTTTCGTGCGGCAAAAAAACCCGCATCGCGCCGCATTCGGCCGATGCGGCGCATTTTTCAATGCATGTTTATGGCGTCCGGATGCGGCGCGATGCGGCAATAACCGCATCCGGCCGCCGCATGCGGTTTTTGCCACTGCGCATGCTCAGTAGCATGCCGCAAGCGGCAAAAACCGGACTGGCCGCAAAGGAAAAACTTATGCAAAGGATGCGGTGTGTTCACCGCATCCGTTGCATAGCTTGCACAGCTGGATTGAGCCGCAGAGCTCAAGCCGGATGTGTGAAAGCAGCCTAAGGATAGATATGACATTTTGATCGCTTATTACAGCATTTTTTGTGGTATTGCAGTGAGCCCAAAAATGTATTTTGGGCGTTCTTGAATTTTTTTTTCGTTTACAGTGTTATCCCGGTTGCTTGTGCACCTTTTTCTACCACACTTTTTCCTTCCACTGAACTGTCCATTAATATACTTGGATACAGTACTCTGTGAACATCTAGATTCTTTAGCAATGACCTTTTGTGGCTTACCCGCCTTGTGGAGTGTGTCAATGACTGCCTTCTGGTCATCTGTCAAGTCAGTAGTTTTCCCCATGATTGTGTAGCCTACAGAACCAGACTAAGGTACCATTTTAAATCCTTGGGAAGCCTTTGCAGCTGTTTTGTGGTAATTATTCTAATTTTCTGATGTAATGAATTTTGGGTTTTCATTGGCTGTAAACCATAATCATCAACATTAACAGAAATAAACACTTGAAATAGATCACTCTGTAATGACTCTATATAATATATGTGTTTCACTTTTTGTACTGAATTACATAAATAAATTAACTTTTTAATGATATTTTAATTTATTGAGATTCATCTCAATAAAGTACATGGCAATGCAATAGTATTGTGGTATATAGTAAAAATTACAGTCTCCCTTGAAGCCCAGCCACGAGATGTCGGCGGGGTCACGTCGTAAGTGACGCACATCCGGCATCGTTAGTGATATCATAGCGTGTGACAGCTATGAACGAGCAGAAATACTCACCTTCTCATTCATCATTGACACGTCGTTCATTTTCTAAAAATTGAACATCCGGTTGTTCAGTGTTCCCGAGGCAGCACACATCGCTCCGTGTGACACCCCGGGAACGATGAACATAGCTTACCTGCACCCGCCCGCAATGCGGAAGGAAAGAGGTGGGTGGGATGTTTATGTCCCACTCATCTCCGCCCCTCCGCATCTATTGGCCGGCTGCTGAATGACGTCGCTGTGACGCCGAACGTCCCTCCCCCTTCAGGAAGTGGATGTTCGCCGCCCACAGCGAGGTCGTTTGGAAGGTAAGTACGTATGACGGGGGGTTACAGGATTGTGCGACACGGGCAACAAATTGCCCATGTCGCACAAATGATGGGGGCGGGTGCGATCGCAAATGGGATTGCACGATAAATTGAAGCATGTAAAGCAGCCTTAAGATGCAGGGTGCTGACAATATATCCAACATGGAAATGTCCTAAATCTAAGAAGAGACATCGGAAGATGTTATCGACTCCACTTTGAATTTTGATTTTGAGCTTGAAAGTTTTCATTTTGGGCTTTAATTAAATTTAAGGTAATGGAAAATTAAAAAATATTCATCATTATGTTATGCATAATAAAAAAAATGTCCTTCTTGGAAATTTAATGTCTTCAGAACTTTTTGGTTCAACCTGATATGGCCAACTTATTGGTTTTCCAACATTAACGCTCAAAGACTTCAGTAGCCCGGAAAGGAATGTAGTATTTAGTCTTTCTTGTCAGTCATAGTATTTGTAAATGCCTTATTAAGACCAGACTTCATAAGGCCCCTTTCCACACTGAGACTTTCTAGCGATCCCACCAGCGATCTCGACCTGGCCGGGATCGCTGGAAAGTCTCTAACAGTCGCTGGTGAGCTGTCAAACAGGCAGATCTGGCCAACGACGCAGCAGCGATATGGACCTGCAGAACGACCTAGCTGGAAAGGGAACGCTATAGCATGCCTATGGGCTGGGTCGCTAACGATGTCATTGTAACCGTGTCAAACACACCGATACATGCTGCGCAGCGGAAAACAAAGGACCAAAGAATGGTCCTGAACAACTTGTAGCGATCAGCGACCTCACAGCGGGGGCCAGGTCGCTGATGCGTGTCACACACTGCAATGTCACTGGTGAGGTCTCTATTACGTCACAAAACTGGTGAGTTACAGCGATATCACTAGCGATGTTGCAATGTGTAAAGGGGCCTATAGTCATCAACGCCTTTCCTAAAGATCTACGATATAAGCCATATTCCACACTAATAAGGGGTACTGCTCACATAGCGAGATCGCTAGCGAGATCGCTGCTGAGTCACGTTTTTTGTGACGCACCAGTGACCTCATTAGCGATCTCGCTGTGTGTGACACTGAGCAGCGATCTGGCCCCTGCTGTGAAATCGCTGCTCGTTACACACAGTGCTGGTTAATTTTTTGGACGTTGCTCTCCTGCTGTGAGGCACACATCGCTGTGTTTGACAGCGAGAGAGCAACGATCTGAATGTGCAGGAAGCAGAGAGCCGGCTTCTGGCAGCCTGCAGTAAGCTGTAACCAAGGTAAATATCGGTTAACCAAGCAAAGCCCTTGGCTTGGTTACCCGATATTTACCTTGGTTACTAGCGTCCGCCGCTCTCACGCTGCCAGTGCCGGCTCCCTGCTCCCTACACACGTAGCCAGAGTACATATCGGGTAAATAAGCAAAGCGATTTGCTTATTAACCCGATGTGTACTCTGGCTACGAGTGCAGGGAGCCAGCGCTAAGCGGTGTGCGCTGGAAATCAAGGTAAATATTGGGTAACTAAGCGAAGTGCTTTGCTTGGGTACCTGATATTTACCTTAGTTACCAAGCGCAGCATCGCTTCCACGCGTCGCTGGTGGCTGGGGGCTGGTCACTGGTCGCTGGTAAGATCTGCCTGATTGACAGCTCACCAGCGACCATGTAGCGACGCACCAGCGATCCTGACCAGGTCAGATCGCTGGTGGGATCGCTGGAGCGTCACTAAAGTGTGACGGTACCCTAAGACATATGGAAGGTCGGCGTATATCACTGTGTAAGCAATAAATAGGAAATCGCTCAGATTCAGATTTTATCCCTTTATCAGTCAGCCTGATAAGACATTCCCTCTTTGGGCTGAAGCTGGAAAGTGACATCACCAGCTTTATGCCAAAGACTGTGCTATTGGTTTGTCTCCCATATTGCCGCTCTAGAGAAGTAAATAGTTTAAGTTGTGAATGTAACAATATATAGGGAAGTGAATGGCAGTGTTGACTATCGCTGTTTAGCGCTGATGTTATATCCAAAGTGACGTCTCTGGTTGTCACATCCCATCACATTTGGTCCTGTTTTGTCTTAAGTTGCTGTTTTTGGCTCCAAATTCTGCAAAATAGCGCATACGATTCATGAATTTGACACATAGTAAAAAAAATGGTCTTTTTTTCTGTCTGGAACTGTTTTTGTTACTTTTTGGAGCCTAAAGTCACAAACTTTGCAAAACGTGGTCCAAAATACTATCATGGTCAAAAATGCACGAGGAGGTGTACTGAAGTGAAGTTGCATCAAATTTTGTGAGTTTTTAAAAAGTCACAATTGATAACTCAGGCAAAAACCTCTAGAGTCGCTCACAAGGCAGAAAACAAAAACAAACAGGGAAGCATATATACTGTGTATACTTGAGTATAAGCCGACCTAAGTAGAAGCCAAGGCACCCAATTTTATCACAAAAAACTGGGAAAACGTATTGACTCGAGTATAAGCCTAGGGTGGGAAATGCAGCAGCTACTGGTAAATTTAAAAAATAAAAATAGATACTAATAAAATGTAATGTGCCCATCTTTGTCCCCCCTTGTAGTTATGTGCTCCATCCTTGTGCCCGCTAGTAATGTGCCTTATCCTTGTCTCCTGTAGTAATGTGCCCTGTAGTAATGTGCCCCATCCTTATTTCCCCGTAATGTGCCCCATCCTTGTGCCCTGTAGTAATGTGTTCATGCTTGTGCCCTGTTATAATGTGCTCCATCCTTGTTTCTTGTAGTAATATACCCTGTAGTAATATGCCCTATCCTTGTGCCCTGTAGTAATGTGCACCATCTTTGTGCCCAGTAGTAATTTGAGCCATCCTTGTCTCCTGTAGTAATGTGCCCATCCTTGTGCCCTGTAGTAAAGTGCCCATCCTTGTGCCCATCCTCATGCCCTGTAGTAATATGCCCTGTAGTAATGTGCCCATCCTTGTGCCCTGTAGTATTGTGCCCCATCCTTGTGCCCTGTGGTAATGTGCCCATCATGTGCCCATCCTTGTGCCCCGTAGTAATGTGCCTTGTAGTAATATGCCCCATCCTTGTGCCCTGTAGTAATGTGACACATCCTTGTCCCCTGTAGTAAATTGCCCATTCTTGTGCCTTGTAATAATGTGCCCCATCTTTGTGTCCTCTAGTAATGTGTCCATCTTTTACTAATGGCCTCCTAGTGGTCCCCTTCTTGTCCCATGTTCACACACACAAAAAATTATTCTCTTACCTGCTTCTTGCGAACCGCAGGCACATAGACCACCTCGATGATCGCGGCCGGTACATGGGGCCAATGCTTCCGTCTGCCGTCAGCGCTTTACTTCAGTTGAATGCTGTTCTGCGCTGCAAAGCAGTCAACTGAAGTAAAGTGCTGACAACAGTGCGACTCCGTGTACCGGCCGCAATCATCGAGGGGGTCTATGTGCCTGTGGTCTGCAAGAAGCACATAAGAGGACACCGAGGAAATGGAGAACATGTGAGAATAATTTTTTATGGGACCCTCACTCGAGAATAAGCCGAGGAGAGTTTTATCAATGCAAAAAAATGTTCTGAAAAACTCGGCTTATACTCAAGTAAATATGGTAAAATAGAGTTTAAAAAGGCGTAATCATGAATTGGATGCAAACAAAAAATAGGCACAATACATAAAAAATAGGCACAAAACAGGTGCAAAGGCAATGATGAATCATGGCAATGTTGTTTATTTCGTATATCTACAGTAGAACCCCCCACGAAAGATTGACTAATGGAAATTTGGGTTTAATGATTCCCCATACAGGACAAGGTCTGCATCAAACGCGGATCTTGTTCTTGCCTTAAGAAATAATGTTCTTTTATATTTCCCTATTAATCTCTGACAACACCCAATGCCTCTTGTACTTAGTGCGCTCGGCTGCCTAATCTCCTGTGCCGTCTTGTCCTGCACATCCTCACTCTTGTCTGGAAGACGTCGATGATTACATTTTACTTCTGTCACAAATTCCTCATAGGCTTCTGTGCAGGCTGACAAGTCCCCTGACGCCTTGAAGCTCCAGCTCACTGCTTACCTCACGTTGTGCCTTTCATTCATCACATCCTTAATTCCTTTCCTCCAAAACAAGTAAAATATCTCCCAAATTCATGTTTTTATCGCACAGGATAAAACTGCATTTTTAATTGATGCCCGCCTCATCATGTCATAACTCGACTGCTATAATCCTGTCCTAATTGTCCTAAAATTCTGCCAGCTGCTCCTCTACAAGGCACGGAGTGCCACTCCCAGACTATTTTCTTATTCTCTGTATGATTTCCAAATTCCTCTTAGGTTGTTGTGAAGATTACAAAGTTTTTTTTGATCTTTAGATGTATCAGTACTTTAATAATTAAAGGGTGTGTAGCACATCTTACTTATTAAAATGAGACACTCGCCAGTAGTTCTTATAAAGTTATTGAATTGCAAAGATCAATGGCTAACTGGTGTAGATTGAAAGTGAGGGCGCTGTTGCATGTGTGTCTATAGAAACTTCCTCTGGTGATAAGTGGTACTGCAAGGGACAGACGTAAATGCCAAATGGGATGTGACAACCGGAGATGTCTCTTTGGATATGACATCAGGGCTAAATAGCTATATTCAACACTGACATTCACACCCCTATAGTATTGATAAAGTCACAATTAGACTATTACTTCTCTAGGGTGACAATATGGAAGAAAAGTAGGTATAGGCAATACAAAATCATAGCCTTTGGTGATAATTCAAGTGGGTACAGCTGGTGATGTCACTTCCCTGCTTTTGCCCAAAAGATAACATTTTTTTTCTGAAAAGAGTTATAAAAGATGGAACTCCAAGAAACCATTAAAGCATAACCGTCGGTTTAATTTTTATTTCATAAATCAATAGTAAACATGAAAATAAGCAACTGTGTAATATATCTTATATATCTTATCAGACAAATTTCTTTCTCTGCCAGAATTGATAAGTCATTGTCAAAATTCTCAATTCTCAGGTTAAATCTGTATTCAGTGCAGCCTTTTCCATTACTGAGATAGGAGATGGCAGTTGTTGCTGGTGAGATTCTTTGACGATGGGAGTAGAGAGAAGCTAAAGGCAGATGGAGGGTGTCACGCTCCGGGTGGATGGTGTTCAAATACAGACGTGAGACATGTGCGTTCAGACCAAGGGGCGACTGGCGCATGACAAATAACATCACAAACAAATCTCAACTGTCACCGAGCAGAAACCTGTGACCCTGAGAAACCCTGTAGATGCCCTGGCAAGTGCGCTGGCAGGTGAGGGACGCTAGCTCCACTGCTGCACTAATACGACACAAGGGTAGGTAAGACAAATAGGTGAGATGGCAAAAAAAGGATAAAGTTCAACTTCGGGAGAAATCCTAAACAGAACCTTCCACCAAGGCAGCCAGGATACAACTATATTGTATGATCAGCAAGGATTGCTGGGAAACACAACTACTTAAACCTAAAGGGGTGTGGCTACAAATCAGCTGCAGCTGACATGTACTGCAATGAGCTGCTGACAACGAAACTGATATTAATTCATTAAGCACCAAAAGAAACTTTGTTTAAATGTTGAGACCCAGATGGAAATGAGAGGCTCCAGTCCTAAAGCTGTCATTGGTCTCTAAAAAACAGGGAGACGACCGTGACAGAGGGCCTAGAGGCAGAGCGAGGAGCTAGATGCAGAATGAAGAGATAGATTTATCATTTTACCAGTGGAAGCGATGACTTTTTTTTATCATTAGATTAACCCCTTAGTAACCAAGACAATTTTGACCTCAATCACCAAGCCAAATTCTGTAACGCTTAAACGAATCCCAGTGATTCTAAGACTGTTTTTTGTGACACACTGTACTTTCTGTAAGTGGTAAATTTAGGTTGGTATTTATTTTTGCATGAATTTGTGGGAAAAGATGTAACTTTTTTACTTAATGGCCTTCAGCTCGATCTTGAGCCATGGCAACTTGATAGATAAACGCTCTGTAGGAATATTGATCTTGTATAAGCCTGGATAAGTCCACCAATATATTCTCTGCCATTTACTTGATAGTATCAAGCCATTGGGTTGCTGGTCTTCCTCTTCGCTTTGTTCCTTCTATATTTTCGACCATGATGTCCTTCTCCAGTGATTGCTCTCTTTTATCATGTGTCCAAAGTAGGCAAGTCGTAGCTTGGTGATCCTTGCTTCGAGTGACATTCTAAAAAACTACCAGAGGACCACTGATTTCAAACCATCAACTATTATTTCACCCATAGTCCTTGACAATAGGGCTTTTTAAAGTAATTGTAATCTAGAGGAACATAACACGGTTGAACGGTGGTGTGAGGGTGAAATAGGGTGAGGGAAAGTTTGTATAAGATGTTTCTGATTAGTGTGTGTTTATAAAAAAAATTGAGTATTTAGCTGCCTTAAGGGACATATAGAAAAATGGTAAGAATTCTAATCAGAGCAGAACAGAGATGAAAATGTTTGGGAAGACGTCAAGTAGCAGATCAGGCTGAAACCTTGTCTTTCTTCTCAAGCATAAATTGGAGAAATCCTTGAGGGAATAGAAAGGAGGCCATATTAAGCTAGCTGCCTGTCTCTATTACATAACAAATGTCTATGTGGTTTACTGACAAGTATATAATTGTGAATCTTGTTTATATTGTGCTATAAAGCATACCCAATACCATGCTAGTATAATTTGTTAATGATTAGACACAAATGAGGACCCTATGTCCAGGAATGTGCAATACACAAGTCCTCGGAAATAAACAGAGACATGAGGAAATAAGGATTATGTACCGCATGGCTGATCAGATTTCAGGAGCAGCCATGGCAGGCTTTTAAAGGATGCTAGGAGCTGAAGTTTACTTTGAGAAATTAGTATATTATTGGGCAATTAGTTTAGAGAGAAATGCTAGAGATGTGTACATGTGTATATAAAGATTCCTTTTGCAGAAGCCCGTCTTTTACCCCTTGGAGAGATGTGTGGACTTATTGTCCTACCTTCCGTACTGTTGAGATACCTCCGAGCGTCTCTGGTATTTATTATGTGGATTTACTTGATATATTTTTGTTCTGCACCACATTACCCTTGAGATAGCTCCTAGCCTCTTTGGTATTTATCATGTGGACTTACTTGATGTATTTTTGTGCTGCACCATTTTCTACATTGTATTCAGTAGGGCATTTGGCTGCTGTCTTGCAGACTTGCATATTGCCTGACAATTTTAGGGATATCCCTCATTTATTATTTTTTTGGTTTTCTTTTCTTTTGAAGGAATGGTCACTTCTTATATATAGGTAATAAGTATCAGAGGCTCGTATCATGGCGCCTACTCAGGATATGGTACTTTATATGCTTTCAAAGGTTACCTTTTGTATTCTCTGTCCAATTATAGTTTTGGATGTTGTATTGAATCTAACATATGTTTTTTCATAGGCTCAGAGGTTGCATGACCCTTTTATATATCCTTTTTTGTGTCTGTTATTCCAAGATTGCGCTGGTCCAACTCCATCAAGTTCAGATGATGGTCCTTTAATGGGTATGAGCACCTTGTTCCTCTGTCTGTCTGTCTAAGGCCCGTTTCACACGTCAGTGAAAAACACTGACGTTCTTCACTGACGTGTAAAACACGCACATGTCCCTCCCTGTTCTGTGATTCACGGCACACGTGGGTTGTCCATGTGCAATTCGTGATCCATGATTGCATATGGACATTACTCACCTGCCTTCACTGCTGCTGTCCATGGTGCTGATCTCCTCGGGTCTGCAGCATCCGCCCACCGCTCTCTGCAGCTACTTCCTGGTCGGGTTTTCCTGCCCCTCATGAATATTCATGAGCCAGGCAGGAGCGGCCAAGAACAGAGGCTGCACAGCGAATCGCAGGCAAGGTAAGTTGAAAATATTTAACATTTAATATGTCCATGATTTTCTGGTACGTGTTTCACTGATCACACACGGATCACACCATAGTGTGGTCCGTGGGTCATCAGTGATGCCAGAAAAAAACTGACTTGTCTCCGTGCAGAATCACGGCCACGGGTGTACGCTGCACGGAGACAAGTTCAGTGAAAAATCACTGATGTGTGAGCAGACCCATTGATTATAATGGGTCTGCGTATGTCAGTGATTCTGGTACGTTTTAAAAAAAGCACAAACGTACCAGAATCACTGACGTGTGAAAGGGGCCTTATACAGAGGCGGACATGTAATTAGTGCAACCTGTGCAGCTGCACAGGGATGCTAGAGCTAAGGGGGCACATTTGTATCTCCAAAGCAGGTGAAATTGTGAATTTTGATGAGTTATTGGCCTGAAAGGGGCCTATATACAGGGGTCCTTTTCTATCTGTGTCCGCCAGTGGATAGCTTATGTACTGTGTATATCAGATAAGTAGATGATAGATAAATATACAGTGTAAAAAAGCAAATAACAAGAAATTCTATTTATATAGTAACTAAATATTAATCATGTTTTCAAACTTAACAGGCAATTTAAATTTATCATAAAGAAAAAATACCCATAAAAATATTTTTTATTATATAATTATTAAAAATCCCAACCAGGTGTAAAGTGGTGTGAACATTTTTCTACAAGTGCACATAAAAGGAAGAAGGTAATGCTGATCCTGTACGAGTCACTCCCTCCTGTGCCCTACCTGTCAGTGGAGGTCAGCACCCTAATTGACGTATTGGCGCCCCATTCATCGTAGACTTAAGGGTGCTTTACACACTGCGACATCACTAGCGATCTCGTTAGCGATGTAACACGCCAGATCGCACATACAATTTGCCGAGATCGCACATGTGACCGGCGCTATAAAAAAAAAAAAATGACCTATGTGCGATCTCGGCAAATCTTATCTGCGATCTGGCATGTCACATCGCTAACGAGATTGCTAGCGATGTCGCAGTGTTTAAAGTACCCTTTACCTTACCAGTCCCTGTATAACCCTGCCGGAAGAAAGTGCAGTGCCTACTAAAGTGCTGTAGTGATATAATAAAGTGAACTGTGCTTAATAACAAAATATTATGATCAGCAGATACAGGGCAGGTGCAATTAAAGGGTACTCATCACTTTCCAAGCAGATGATAGAGATGAAAATGTAAATCTGGAGCCTCTCATGGACAAGAAAAACCTTAACGTATTTCCTCTTTTCTTTGGTTTATCAGGAGGTTGATTTAAATGCCCTACTCTCTGGGCTAGTCGCCATGATATTCTCAGCAGTTAATCCTGGGGTAGCCAGCTACCAGCATGGTGACCAGCAATAGATTCAGCTCCCATTGCAATGGCTATGCTTTACATAGAGGTGATATCAATATTTTTTTGTATTTAAATAAACATCGTGATGTGAAAAAACCCAACACATTGCCATTTAAAAATAAAATAATAAAATAAAATAAATACATGTAACATGTGCAGTATGTATACATTTTCTGATGAAAGCTTACCTTATCTATCTTATCTATCCTGTAGATATTTTCTGATGGTGCGTTCCCTTTAACATACTATATTTTCTGCATAGTACATAGAGTAAAAGAAATGCAAAAGAAAATAGTAGTTGTTTCGAATAGTATTTTTCTCACCCTACCAAATATAAACGGAATAAAAGTAAATCATAAATTATATATACACCTTAAAATTATGTCAATTATTGTATACCTAGTCTTGAAAAAAGTAATTTTTTATACAGCTTTGTTGGGAGTTAGCTAAAAATAAAAAATTCACTTGGCTGAAAAGGAGTTGAGAAGTTAAATACTTATGACATACAGTATCTACTACAGTTAGGTCCAGAAATATTTGGACAGTGACACAAGTTTTGTTATTTTAGCTGTTTACAAAAACATGTTCAGAAATACAATTATATATATAATATGGGCGGAAAGTGCACACTCCCAGCTGCAATATGAGAGTTTTCACATCCAAATCGGAGAAAGGGTTTAGGAATCATAGCTCTGTAATGCATAGCCTCCCCTTTTTCAAGGGACCAAAAGTAATTGGACAAGGGACTCTAAGGGCTGCAATTAACTCTGAAGGCGTCTCCCTCGTTAACCTGTAATCAATGAAGTAGTTAAAAGGTCTGGGGTTGATTACAGGTGTGTGGTTTTGCATTTGGAAGCTGTTGCTGTGACCAGACAACATGCGGTCTAAGGAACTCTCAATTGAGGTGAAGCAGAACATCCTGAGGCTGAAAAAAAAGAAAAAATCCATCAGAGAGATAGCAGACATGCTTGGAGTAGCAAAATCAACAGTCGGGTACATTCTGAGAAAAAAGGAATTGACTGGTGAGCTTGGGAACTCAAAAAGGCCTGGGCGTCCACGGATGACAACAGTGGTGGATGATCGCCACATACTTTCTTTGGTGAAGAAGAACCCGTTCACAACATCAACTGAAGTCCAGAACACTCTCAGTGAAGTAGGTGTATCTGTCTCTAAGTCAACAGTAAAGAGAAGACTCCATGAAAGTAAATACAAAGGGTTCACATCTAGATGCAAACCATTCATCAATTCCAAAAATAGACAGGCCAGAGTTAAATTTGCTGAAAAACACCTCATGAAGCCAGCTCAGTTCTGGAAAAGTATTCTATGGACAGATGAGACAAAGATCAACCTGTACCAGAATGATGGGAAGAAAAAAGTTTGGAGAAGAAAGGGAACGGCACATGATCCAAGGCACACCACATCCTCTGTAAAACATGGTGGAGGCAACGTGATGGCATGGGCATGCATGGCTTTCAATGGCACTGGGTCACTTGTGTTTATTGATGACATGACAGCAGACAAGAGTAGCCGGATGAATTCTGAAGTATACCGGGATATACTTTCAGCCCAGATTCAGCCAAATGCCGCAAAGTTGATCGGACGGCGCTTCATAGTACAGATGGACAATGACCCCAAGCATACAGCCAAAGCTACCCAGGAGTTCATGAGTGCAAAAAAGTGGAACATTCTGCAATGGCCAAGTCAATCACCAGATCTTAACCCAATTGAGCATGCATTTCACTTGCTCAAATCCAGACTTAAGGCGGAAAGACCCACAAACAAGCAAGACCTGAAGGCTGCGGCTGTAAAGGCCTGGCAAAGCATTAAGAAGGAGGAAACCCAGCGTTTGGTGATGTCCATGGGTTCCAGACTTAAGGCAGTGATTGCCTCCAAAGGATTCGCAACAAAATATTGAAAATAAAAATATTTTGTTTGGGTTTGGTTTATTTGACCAATTACTTTTGACCTCCTAAAATGTGGAGTGTTTGTAAAGAAATGTGTACAATTCCTACAATTTCTATCAGATATTTTTGTTCAAACCTTCAAATTAAACGTTACAATCTGCACTTGAATTCTGTTGTAGAGGTTTCATTTCAAATCCAATGTGGTGGCATGCAGAGCCCAACTCGCGAAAATTGTGTCACTGTCCTAATATTTCTGGACCTAACTGTATATATGCCATAAATGACATATAGGCTTGACATATAGAATCTACTATAAAGGACATAGATAGAGTGTAGGCCCGGACATGTCAAGGGTTTGGAAGTATTAGGCCAGGAAAAGGTTAACAGGTGGTTTTGCACATCAAATAAAGTTAAGGGGGTGTGGGGGTAAAGTTCAGGTCACAAGGAAAAGGACTTAGTTTAGGATTTGATAGAAACGTATGGGATAGGGTAGAGAAATGTATAGGCACCTTTCAAAGGAGAGGAGGAGCCGCTTAGTTTTCTCTACGGATTCAGAACCAGTGAACAACCTGCCCTCCCATCCTCATGTTATTTTCCTTGTTTGATTAACATGAAATTCTGGCAGTGGCGTGTCGTTTTTTTTTATTTTGGACTAATTTCTATAGCTTTGTCATGGTAACTGGAAGTGAGAAGGTAAGGAATAGCTATGATTAACGGGGTAGGGTCACATTGGAGGTATGTTCACCCATCATTATTGAGTTATGGTTAGTTCCTGCTGGGACCAGGGGAATATCGGTGAGGGGTCAGCACTGTGACATTTGTCAACCTCGAGTTGTAGCATTGCGTCTGGGGAGTATTTATTCTGGTGCTGTCCTGTGTTGTTAGGCCATCCAGGATCTCCTCAGAGAAGAAAGTTTATTATGACTGGTTTGATATATGTTGTAATCAATAAAGGCTGTGTAGCAGGTGGTTGCATTCATCCCCAATTCTATTGTGTTTTGCTATTCCCCTATATGGGAAATGTAGTTGAAATATTATAATGTACTGCTGCTAGCAATGCAATGCAGTTCCTTGATGAAGCACGGCCTAGGCCATGTAGCGGCCTGCGCCACCTAGTGTTTAGGTCCATTCAGGAGGGACATTGTGGCAAATAGCCAGTGGGTTGGTAACAGAGACGGGCCTGATGAGGAGTCAGTTCTGCATGAGGGTTTGTGGACTAAAGAGCAGCATGGACTGCGGACGGTCAGGGAATCCGGAGGTATCCTCGTGAGGTCCGGAGCATATGGCTTACCCTGAACACCTGAACAGGCTAAGGTAAGCCGCTCGACTAGACAGCCGTCAGGGCAGAGAAGCAGACAGCTGTGAGACTAGAGTGAGTGAACGGAGGCACAGGCCCGGCAGCTTGCGGACGAGAGGTTGAAGTTAGCGGGGATAGGCTGAGAGGGAGTACCTCACAGAATAACAGAAGCAGAACTGTAGGAGTGAGCGCATGTCTGTCAGAACGGTGAGAAGGAAGATAAACTGTTCAAGATATGTTTGCCAAAAGTACTCCAGTGTCAAGTGTTTCACTACTGTGTCTACGATGGGGACCGGCTGCGGGGTGATGAACACCACCCTGAAGAGAACAGTAAGTGTTGCACACCCCAACCAAAGTGATCCACAAACATGGACTCTTTCTGGAGTTGGAGTGCGAAGCCCCCACCACCCGGCGTCTGCACCTTCCTACAACTGCACTGACCATCTATTTCCACATCACTATGTTATGTTTTATTTGTTAATGCCGTAGACAATTTACAATACCCTATTCATGAGCATAATCTGTGGCTACTACTTCCTTAAACGTCTTCCTTCTCAGTACCTCAAGGGCATTTCAGCTTAGGTGTCCATGGTTACGTCCAATCATATAATGACAGCTCTTTGGGGGTATAACCATGGATACTTAAACTGCAATGCCCTGCACATGAGGTAAGAGACATGGCTATATCAGGAGAACTATACTACATTTCTATTTGGAGGTATTTGCTAATATTATTATTACACCTATTACGTATTGGGATAGGATCTTGGAGATGGGAATACCAATTTAAATTCAGTAAAGTGGAGTCGATGCATACCTCTTCTTTCATGTCTTTGGGGTGGAGAAGGAGAAACTTTCAGGGATCTATGGCATATGCTGTGTAGAAGTCTGCACCAGTCTGGGATTGTAGACTACTTAGAAATTATGTCATTGCGGAATGTTATTTACAGTGATTTTATATATTCTATTCTGTATAATTTATGAATCCATTCTATAATATGAGGTTTTTATGCCATCCACTGAAATTAGTGTAAAACCAAAAAGTTGTGGGAAATTCAGCCAATAAATAAACCAATTCAGCTTCTTTAATCTGTTTTATTTTGGATTAAATAAAACCCCCACAATCTTTCCCTGTGGCATCCTTTATTAAGAAGGGGGCCTTTGTGTAACAATTCAATTTCAATGTATGGCGTAGATTGTACCCTGGATCTTAGAACACAATAGGACCCCTTTAATGTCCCGCAAGACACTGCACAACCGATCCGAACTCATAGAAATATTTATGGCATGGAATTTGCAAATTTGTATGTCTGTTGCCAAGTGACCTTTTGTGCGGAGACATAGAGCAACTCATTGATCTCGCATTTCCTATAAAGAACCACTGCCCCTATAATAAGCCTGGCTTGTCTGTATACCTTGTGCTGCCCCCGATGAAATAACCAGTGCAAGCGCGACCTTTGCTCCGCACACTCAGCATTCATTTCCTCTCAAACTCTTGTTGTTCTGCAACTGTCCATAACAATATATTTCTATAAAAGCTTCTTTTACCCATAGACACATTTTATGGTTTGGGGCTACAAACTGAGGTTATATGAAGTATTACAGGAAAACCACCTTAAAGTGGATCTGTAACCAGTTTTCACAAAATAAACTGGATATATTATTAAATAGACCTCTTGGACCTAATGAGGCATATGTACTCAAGGTACTTTCTAAATTAAATAATTGTTGTCTAGTAATTTCTGAAATGTAAACTCTATTAATTTAGACTGACTGACTGTTCCTCAGTGTCCCTCCTCTCTGCTGCTTTAGCTATAATTTCCCACTGCTCAGAACAAGCTGCAACTGTCAGGTTGAATGGGTGGAGATCAAATACATACTCATAAATTATTATTTTAATATCAGGATTATACAGCCTTTCAGACATATCAAAGTACACCAGCCTCATCAAGTCTGAGAGATGTCGCCATAAGGTAGGTGAATTTAGACATGCTGATTTCAACTAGTCAATGCACTGACTATATAACAAGTTGTGCTGCTCTCGTTATCTGGTCTTTTTACACAAGCTGATGAACAATGATGGGGACAGAAAGATTACTAATACATGTCTCCCTACAGTATCATGTTATGAGCAGCACATTGCATTTTTACTTGGGTGATGTGCTGCCGATAATATTTTTTAGTGCATTAACGATCTGATCACCTGACTAGTGATTTCCTCATTTATTGGGTGCTCGCCGATATACTATAGGTTACACTAGTGAATAATCAGTAAGGAGCATTCCTACTAAACAATTTGCTGATTTTCTAAATGCACCATACATTTATTTTGTATTGCATTTTCCATGGCCTCGTGTACGAAATAATTTTATTCCTATGTCCTGATGATAACAATTTCTGCTTGGACATCTCATCTCATTATCACAAGAACAATGGAATAAATAACAACCAGTTATATCACTTTAAAAAAAAAATTAGAGGTATCCAGCTGATGTCGGCCTGCCTGTCACAGGTGGAGCATGGCAGTGACATCATGCCCTATGGCGAGCAATGCAAAAGCAGCTGCCATCTCCTGCAATGGCTATAGAAGAGGGCCACATGTCGTGGAAGTAGACAAAGTTAAGAAGAATCGTTTATTTTTTTTCAAATATGTTGTAGAAGAATAGGGAACTTATGTCCCCAAGATAGGGGACATTATACCTTTAAGGGGCCTAGAATGGAGGACATTATACCATGAAAGAGCCCAGGGTGGGAAACACCATACCATGAAGGGGCCCAGGATTATTCCAGGAAGGGGCTCAGGATAGGAGAAATTATTATAGGATTTGGTCCAGGATGGGGGACATTATTCCAGGAAAGGGCTAAGGATAGGAGACATTATTATAGGATTTGATACAGGATTGGGGACATTATTCCAGGAAGGGGCTCAGCTTGCTAGATATACCATCAAGGTGCTCAGACTAGGGGACATTATTATAGGATGGGACCCAGGATGGGAGACATTATTGCACGTAGAGGCCAGGATGGGGGACATCATTATATGGGGGGCTAAATCTTAATATGATTTAGAACGTCACAAGGTCCCATACATCTGACCAACATGGAGGTTGGGCCAAATTTTGCTAAGTACCTGATTGCATCCTTTCCCATCCCCAGTTCCTTATAAGACCTAATAACGCCTATCACGGACTTATAATGAATTGTGGGGGGACGACAGGGGCATTGACTAACGCTATGTTCACACATTCAAGATTTGCAGTTGAAAATTCTGCTGCAAATTTCGATGTGTTGGCAGGAAAAATGCTGCCTATAATTTTTTTTTTGCCATGTTTTCCACATGTGTTTCTGTTGCGTATTTTTCTTCACTCATTATTGTGGTGAAATATGCTGCAAGAATTGACATGCTGCAGATGTTAATCTGCAAATCTGCAAGGAAAAAATAAGTAACACAAGCATGAGAATTCAGAAATCTCATTCACTTTGCTTCTACTGAAAAACGCTTCATACTTTCCTTAACAAATCCATGTGAAAAAAAACGCAACATGTGCACATAGCCTTAAACGAAATCATCCACCAGGATTTTCGTATATAACCTAAAGCCAGTGCTATACTGGCACTATCAGGCTGATTTTCTACATACCTTTAGTGGTCAGCTCGGATGTATGGGTTTTGAAACCCAAGAGAGTAAAGTTTATAAAATCGGCATCTTCTTGAGTGACAGCAGCTGAGGATCAGATAATATCTGGGGGGGGTATTCAGAGTTGTCCACTCCCCCTGTTAGAATTAGCATAAGTATTATACAAACGATTCACTTTTTCCCTTGCAGGACCTGTGTAAGGTCATACCCAAGAGACCAGAAGGGGCAGGGCCTCAGCCAACAAAAATATGTTGCTTCGTAGTATCAGCATTGTTGGCTGAGGCCCCTCCCCTTCTGGGAGGTGATATGAAGGAATATGAGGAGACATAGGGGAGGTTATATGGAATAATAGGAGAAGATATAGGGAGGTTATATGGAGTAATAGGAGGAGATATAGGGGAGGTTATATGGAGTAAGAGGAGGAGATATAGGGGAGGTTATATGGAGTAATAAGAGGAGATCTAGGGAGGTTATATGGAGTAATAGGGGGAGATATAGGGAGGTTATATGGAGTAATAAGAAGCGATATAGGGAGGTTATATGGAGTAATAGGGGGAGATATAGGGAGGTTATATGGAGTAATAGGGGGAGATATAGGGGAGGTTATATGGAGTAATAGGGGGAGATTATATGGAGTAATAGGAGGAGATATAGGGGAGGTTATATGGAGTAATAGGAGGAGATATAGGGAGGTTATATGGAGTAATAGGGGGAGATATAGGGGAGGTTATATGGAGTAATAAGAGGAGATATAGGGAGGTTATATGGAGTAATAGGGGGAGATATAGGGAGGTGATATTGTGTCGCCCTGGGCAAGCCAGGGGACACAAGTCACACACCACCACACCCCACATCCCAGGTAGGCACACCTAAGCTGAACCAAAAATCCTTGTTGCCTTCCTCCAGAGGCTGATGATTCACACCAGGGGGTGGGCCAGGCGGTTGGCTCCGCCCATCAAGGAGATCACAGCTCTGGAGGCAGGAAGTACCAGGCAGATTAGCCCAGGGAGGGCAAGTGTAAACAACTAAGTGAAAGTGAGGAAAGAAAGAGTAGTAAAGGAGGAAGCAAGAGTGGTGACAGAGAGAGAGGAAAGCCTGAAGTAGCCCAGCTGAGTGCAGGGCGATTGAGCAAGGTCAGCAACGGCGGTGACTGTCTGGAGGGGGACAGTTCGGAAGTTCCTGGAAGGACCCCGTAGGCTGTGTGCCCGGTGGTCTGGAGCAGTGTTCCGAAGGACAGTCAGCACCAGGGCAGGGGCCTCTCGGACCCCGGCAAGGCTAGGAGTCGCCAAATTTGCCGAATCCGTCAGTGAAGGGGACGCAGATCCCCCAACAACCAAGTCCCGATTGAAGGCAACAGCCCAACCCGTACAACAGAGGCACCGCCACCGCCAGGGCACCAGTCTCTGAGGGCCAGCGCCTGCGGGCAAAGAGTAGAGCTCCCCCGGCCCAGCTTGAAGCCGGGGAGCGGGTTACCGGTGGGGACCCATCGCAACCAACCGTACAAACAGGTGCAAGGAAGAGGGACATCACCGTCACCTACCGGGAAAGCGAAAGCAGCCGTCCGTGGGACCGTCTTACCAGCCGTTTGGTTTACCGTACAAACTGTGTCAACGTCTCAGGCTGAGTGAGTACCACAGTGCCGCAAGGCACAGCGCTGCCCCCGTGTCCCTGCGCCCACCAGGCCCTGCACCTCACAAGCCATCACCGGGCCCCGGGATCACCAACCCCTACCCACGGAGGGGCAACACAACACCTAGCTGCTCCCCTTCACCATCCCCGGGATCCCCGCATCGAGCAGCGGTGGTGCTACACATCACCACAACCGTGGGTGGCGTCACGGACATTATTCCAACACCCCAAACCCCCCTTTCACTCACGGGCGAGGAGCGCCGCTCGAGAAACCCCCGGGATCCGGCCCACGGCTCGAGCCACCGCTGAGCAGCCGGACCCGAGCAGAAGGGGTGAGCGCGGTGTGCTGACACCCTCCTCCCCGCCCGCGACAACTTGGCGTCACGAACAGGATCTTACCGCTCTGCCGTTTGGTAGAGGTGCGCCTTGTTACCGCCGGAGGTATCCGGCAGGAAAATTTCAGAAGCCGCCATCTTTGGCGCGAAAAGTTCCCGCTCGAGCGTCTTCTCGAGCAGTAGAGGCGCGAAGGCCAAAACCCCGCCCCGAGAGAGGAGGGGCCGGAAAGAGCTAAGGGGGATGCGATGGCGGCTGGACGCATGTAGCTGCAGCTATAAAAGCAGGGACGCCAGGACTCTGCAGCGATATTGGGCTCCTGGAAAAACCTCGTTACCAAGATGCAAGATCCAACCCGCAACGAGGGGGCCCCCGCGCCCGGCACGGCGACGTGGTTGAAGGACCGGACCGTCCCGCTGAGTAACCGTCTGCAGGCCCATATGCAACTCCTCCTGGAGGAGTGGGAGACCGACATGGCGGACGTAGTGGCTGCTATGTGGAGACGCGAGGCAGAAGAGGATTTGGAGGAGCGGGTAAGCGACCCACGCCCCTGTATTCCTGAAGGATCGGCCGTTGGGGTTGAGGGGCCCGGCCGGCTCCCGCTCACCCTGCCTCTCTCCCAGCTACCCGCGATAGTTGCTGCCGCCCCGCCATTAGGCCCGCTACCTGCCCAACCGGTAGCGATACCCTGCCCGGCCGCTCCGGCGGACCAGCCGGCTGCAGACGCCCAGGACGGCCCTGAAATGCACCAAGGGGAACCACTAGAACCACGGCCCCTTAACAGCGTGGTGCCTGAAGTCCCAGTAGAGACTGTGCCAGACCCTGAGCCCGGGACTGTGGCTTGGATGAAGGCCCGGGTGATACAATTCCACCAACGCCAGCAGGATCAGATCTTTCGGATGCTGGAGCAGTGGACCAACGAGGTGGAGGAGCTGATTACAACTGCCCCGATGGGCGAAAGGGGAATGGATGTAGCAGAACCGACTGGTGACCCACGTCCCTATGTCCTACCTTGACCGGCCGCTGCGGCTGAGGGGCCCGGCCTAGTCTCGGCCTATGCATCGCCCTTGCCGTCACTGATGGGGCGCCTCAACATAAGCTCGCCTACTCTGCTGCTCCATGTTACTGCAGATGGGGATGAAGTGTTGGATGCTGGAGACCAGGAGGCTGCGGCAGCTGGCGGCAACCCGCCTGACGCAGGAACAAGAAATGACGACTCCTGCCCCAGCTCCGGGCCCGCTGTTGCGGCTGAAGGAGCAATTGAGCGTTCCCGCTATGTGGGGGACCCTGTGGTTTATCATACTCCGCGTACCGGTGGAAATGGGTACCGGGTACCTCTGTCGCAGCGGGCATGTCAGTGCATGTTTGATGTGTTGGTGGCAGAGGATGGGTCCGCCTTAGCAGAAGAACCGGAGTAGGGCAGCGGAGCACCGTTGCCCAGTCCCCGTTGGGACTACCACTGTGTTTGTTTAAAAAGTTGACGAATGATAAGAAGAAAATAATTACCGAAGTTTCACCTGATTGTCTGTGTGATTTGCAACCGGCTGGAGCCGGCACCGTTGTCCCCGTGGGGGGGAACGTTTACAAAGTTGTTTTTGCATGGGAACTATCCATGGACAAGCCCGTGAACTTGCAGGGCACCCACAAACGTTAGTGGCTTGTAAATATGTTGTTTACCGTTACCGTTTTCCGCAGGCCGCCTCCGGAGAGGCAGGTTGGAGGGAGAGCCCTGAGCAGAGCAGGCTAGGGCCCAGCCACCAAAGGAACCGGTGGCTACCCTCTGGAGGGCAAGGACAGATCCCGCTCGGGTACCGTGTGCTGGACTGTGGGTCAAGGGGTGCTGCCTGGGCTTTAGGGGCAGCATCAGGGCCAGGTTACTTGGGTGGGAGAGAGCGGAAACCGTAACCGTAAACCGTTGCAACGTTAAAGTAAATGTGCCTCCCGTAAGGGAAGATTATTAAAAATGTAAATATGTTATGTTTAACCCTGTTATCCCCTTTTTACAGAAAATAAAACCGGTGTAGGACGGCAGCCCGCGGACGGTCTGCGTTTTGCTAAGGGGGAATGTGTCGCCCTGGGCAAGCCAGGGGACACAGGTCACACACCACCACACCCCACATCCCAGGTAGGCACACCTAAGCTGAACCAAAAATCCTTGTTGCCTTCCTCCAGAGGCTGATGATTCACACCAGGGGGTGGGCCAGGCGGTTGGCTCCGCCCACCAAGGAGATCACAGCTCTGGAGGCAGGAAGTACCAGGCAGATTAGCCCAGGCAGGACAAGTGTAAACAACTAAGTGAAAGTGAGGAAAGAAAGAGTAGTAATGGAGGAAGCAAGAGTGGTGACAGAGAGAGAGGAAAGCCTGAAGTAGCCCAGCTGAGTGCAGGGCGATTGAGCAAGGTCAGCAACGGCGGTGACTGTCTGGAGGGGGACAGTTCGGAAGTTCCTGGAAGGACCCCGTAGGCTGTGTGCCCGGTGGTCTGGAGCAGTGTTCCGAAGGACAGTCAGCACCAGGGCAGGGGCCTCTCGGACCCCGGCAAGGCTAGGAGTCGCCAAATTTGCCGAATCCGTCAGTGAAGGGGACGCAGATCCCCCAACAACCAAGTCCCGATTGAAGGCAACAGCCCAACCCGTACAACAGAGGCACCGCCACCGCCAGGGCACCAGTCTCTGAGGGCCAGCGCCTGCGGGCAAAGAGTAGAGCTCCCCCGGCCCAGCTTGAAGCCGGGGAGCGGGTTACCGGTGGGGACCCATCGCAACCAACCGTACAAACAGGTGCAAGGAAGAGGGACATCACCGTCACCTACCGGGAAAGCGAAAGCAGCCGTCCGTGGGACCGTCTTACCAGCCGTTTGGTTTACCGTACAAACTGTGTCAACGTCTCAGGCTGAGTGAGTACCACAGTGCCGCAAGGCACAGCGCTGCCCTCGCGTCCCTGCGCCCACCAGGCCCTGCACCTCACAAGCCATCACCGGGCCCCGGGATCACCAACCCCTACCCACGGAGGGGCAACACAACACCTAGCTGCTCCCCTTCACCATCCCCGGGATCCCCGCATCGAGCAGCGGTGGTGCTACACATCACCACAACCGTGGGTGGCGTCACGGACATTATTCCAACACCCCAAACCCCCCTTTCACTCACGGGCGAGGAGCGCCGCTCGAGAAACCCCCGGGATCCGGCCCACGGCTCGAGCCACCGCTGAGCAGCCGGACCCGAGCAGAAGGGGTGAGCGCGGTGTGCTGACACCCTCCTCCCCGCCCGCGACAATATGAAGGAATATGAGGAGATATAGGGAGATTATATGGAGTAATAGAATTAGACGTAGCTGCAGGTTATATGGATTAATAAATAATATGATGCGCATTACAATTTTTTTTATATAATATAGAGGATAAAGTGTCTTCCATATAAATATACCTTATGAATATATAATATATGACACAGCAGGTGAGGGCAGTATGCACATACACTGTATCAGTGGCGTGTGATATGGTAATAGTATAGCGGTGCCATGGAGTAAATGCTAGTGAACACTTTTAAATAGCAGAGAAGTGGTGGGGAAGGGGGTGATTGCACTGTTCAATGCTGTGTTCAGGAGGAAAGCAATTTCATGCTGACTCCACAGCAAACACTTCAGATGCTACATTGGGAATAAATCTTTTGTCATCATATAAAGAGACATCTGGTTTTCCAGAGCAACGGGAACGTCATTGCGAGCTCTCCGGAAGTCTGCTTTTCTTGTACACGTATAACTGCTTTATATGTCTCTATTCATGCAAACAAATATATTGCTAACTACACAAAGATTTGCATGTATTAAAATGCACAGATGCCACCCAGTACAGATACATACACATGATATAAACCAGCAAACTAAATATATTCATGCACAACAGCCGAAGAGCAGGTACTACAATATGTAGGGCATGGAATAATAGATGTATATTTATTACAATACCTGACATTGGAAAGACTACTACTCCTATTAGCTCTGATTATAAAAGGGAACTCTATCCACAAATAGGATAGACAAGTCCAGCCTTCTTTTATATGATGTCCCTATGCAGTTCCTTCTTATGTCCCCCTTCCTATAAAGACTGTACAACAGCCAGGGACATCAGACATCAGACGCACTAAGTCATGTGTGCCCACTGCAAAAATGGTTAATTTAATTGTTACCACCATGCCAGAAATAAATAGTACCTCTATACAGGGATTAATCATTAGTCTTATACTGTTGTTGAACACAACACACTATAAATAGGCCAATATTACCACCATATTCTGTAAATCTCAAATCTATAGAAGCTCTATGGATTTTACTATACTTCCACTGTATTTTATCATACAGTCAGAAGACTCACAATTCACATCTTCGCTGACTCTGTGTGTTCATTTTCATGTAATTTTTAACTGGTTATTATTGGAACACACTTGGACTGGGTCACAGTTAACAGTGAGATACTATAGGGGTCAGTATTGGGCTCTCTTCTTTTTAACATATTTATTAATGACCTTGTAGGGGGCATAGATAATAGAATTTCAATATTTGCAATGATACTAAACTCTGCAAGGTAATCAATTCAGAGGAGGATAGTTTAATATTACATAAGAATTTATGTAAGCTTAAATAATATAATTTTTTATAAATGTAAGGTTGTACACTTGAGCAGAGGAAATACAATTTAAAATTAAGTACTTAATTGAAAAACACTGGGTAAAACTGTCATTGAAAAAGACTTTGGTGTATGGGTGGACGGCAAACTCAGCTTTACAGACCAGTGCCAGGCATCTAATGCAAAGGCTAATAAAATAATGGGATGCATTAAGAGGCATAGATGCTCATGAGAAGAACATAGTGTATAAGGAGGACATTGCTGAATTAGAGTGGGTGCTGTGAAAAGCAACCCAAGGTAATGTGTGAACTGTAATAGTAAGATAGGTTATTAAACTGGAAGTTATTCAGTTTGGAAAAAAGAAGGCTTCAGGGTAGTGATGAGCAAACCCACAGATACCCGGGATTGGCGGGTCCAACCGGATTTTTTTAAAACAACCTGGTTCAAGCCCGGAATTAATCCCGGATATCTGCCTGGACGCCAAACCCCATATAAGTCTATAGTAACCTGAATCATGCGCTTTAAGATAGTGGTATAAAGGGCTAGGGGAATTAGATCAGGTATGTTATACTTAGAAGTCTCCGCGTGGCTGTAACATTACTTTCGGGGCCCCTCATTATCCCTATCACCGGTAGTCCCCGTGTCTGTGTTTGGTTGCACTCAAACCACACCCCCATCTTGTGTGGTGTGACAGTGTTTTTGACTGCTCGGAATCGCACACTCTGTCTGCGTCTCTATCGCGGTGTAAAAATACATTTTAACAAAAATTGGTGTGGGGTCCCTCATATTATGACAGCCAGGACAGCCCCCAGCTGTGTGCTTATCTTGGAGGGTTATCAAAATAAGAGGGACCCCATGCGTCTCTTTTTTTTTTTTAATTATTTAAATAAATAATTAAAAATCCTGGCTTGCAATCCCCCAATTTTGGCACACAGCCATAATAAAGCCGACAGCTGGGGGCTTGTATTCTCAGGCTGGGAAGGCCTATGATTATTGGGCTCTTCCAGCCTAAAAATAGCAGCCAGCAGAAGCCCCAGAAGTGGCGTATCCATTAAATGCACTAATCCTGGTGCTTCGCGTTAGCTCTTCCCATTGCCCTGCTGCGGTGGCAAACAAGGTAATAAATGGGGTTGTTGTCAGCTGTAAATTGCCAGCTGACATCAAGCCCTGTTATTAGTAATGGGTGGGCGTCAATCACATACCCCCTATTACTAATCTAGGAAAATAAATTTGATTTGAACAAACACACCCCATCCCTCATTCACCAATTTATTATAACTTGTAATAAAAAAATGTCCAACATAATCCATAGTCCATAGGCCAACAATGTTCCCCAAAAGCGAACATGAAAGGCATAAAAAGAAAAAATTATTAAAGAACTAAAGACATGAGACACCCTCATCCACCAATTAATTTCCCTACAAATCCCTTATCCATGTCCGGTGTAATCCAATAAGGGGGTCCTATGACGATCCTATACTCACTGTCCCAGTCAATGAAGAACAGAATGTCCCCCCAGTGCTTCTCACAGCACTGTGTGAGACTGCAGGGACAGCTCTCCCAGGCTATGTTCTGTTCTTCAGTGACTGGGACAGCACCTACTCATTTCTAATACCAGAGCTTGATGTCAGCTGGCAATTCACAGCTGACATCAACCGCATTTATTACCATATTTTCTAGAGCACCAGGGCAACGGGAGGAGCTGAGGCAAAGCGCCAGGATTGGTGCACCTAATGGATGCGCCACTTCTGGGGTGGCTGCGGCCTGATATTTTTAGGCTGGGGAGGGCTCAATAACCATGGACCTCCCCAGCCTGAGAATACCACTCCACATCTGTTTGCTTTACCTTGGCTGGTGATCCAATTAGGGGGGATCCCACGTTTTTTGTTTTAAATTGTTTATTAAATTTTAAATAAATAATTTAAAATAACAGCGTGGGGTGCCCAGCCGTGGTTTGCAGGCTACAGCTGTCTACTTCACCTTACGACCCCACGTCGTTTTTTTTGGGAAAATAACAAATTTAGGGGTAAAACAAAGCAAACACCCTTTAGTGAACACATATTTATTAGGGATCCATTTAGGATTTAAAAGATCAGGCTGTTTTTGCAGAGCGGAGCCAAGGGAACCGGATTACCAAAAAGAGGCAGTCTGCTCATCATTAGTATTAACTGCTATGTCCTGCAGTATATCGCTCCTCTTTATTACTAGCACACCACTGCTCCCTGGTATAAGTTCGGCAATGTAATGTATGCTTCACCCCTTCATGTGACATCATCCTTCACAGGAGCAGTTCCATGCTAGACACTGCTATGAACGGTGGAGGAAGCAGCTGATGATACCTTGCTCCACTGCTACATTTGTCGCGGGCGGAGGAGGGGACGCTGCGCTCTCCCTTCTGCTCGGGTCCGGCCGCCGCGGCTGCTGCGGCCTGCTGCTGCTCGGTGGCTCGAGCGATGGGCCGGATCCCGGGGACTCGAGCGGCGCTCCTCGCCCGTGAGTGAAAGGGGATTGGTTTTTGGGATTGTTTATTGTCCATGACGCCACCCACGGTTGTGGTGATTGTATGGACACCACCGCTGCTCTGTATGGGGATCCCGGGAGCGGTGACAGGGAGCAGCAAAGTTGTTGGTTCTCCCCTCCGTGGGTAGGGGGTGGTCGTCCCGGGGCCCAATGATGAGTTGGGGGATGAGGGATGGCGGGGCCGGTGCAGGGCTTGGTGGGGTGCAGGGACGCGGGGGCAGCGCTGTGCCTCACGGCACTGTGGTACTCACTCAGCCTGAGACGGGGACACAGTTCTCGGTAAAACACACGGCTGGAAAGACGGTTCCCACAGACGGCTGCTGTTGCTTTTCCCCAGTAGTTGACGGTGACGGTCCCTTTTCCTGCACCTAAGTCTATGTTGGTAGCGATGGGTTCCCACCGGTAACCCGCTCCCCGGCTTGGATATGTGCCGGAGGAGCCCCTCTTTGCCCGCAGGCGCTGGCCCTGAGAAACTGGTGCCTTGGCGGTGGCGGTGTCTCTCTCTAACGGTTGGACTGTTGCCTTCAATCGGGACTTGGTTGCTGGGAGACCCAGAGGTCCCCTTCACTGACGGATTTGGCAAATTCACGGCGACTCCTAGCCTTGCCGGGATCCGAAAGGCCCCTGCCAATGGTGCTGGCTTCTCTTCGTATACCGCTCCGGTACCGCCGGGCCACCACCCGTCCACGGTCCTTTCGGCAACCTCCAAGCAGCCTCTCCTGCAGACGGTCACCGCCGTCTGCCGACCTTGCTGTCTCAGTCCGGGGAACACTTCCACCTTTACTCCTCTCTCTTGCTCCTCTACCACTTCACTCTTAACTCTCACTCTCCCTAAACTGATCTGCCTGGTTTTTCCCGCCTCCAGGGCTGTGAACTCCTCAGTGGGCGGAGCCAACCGCCTGGCCACCCCCTGGTGTGGACATCAGCCCCTGGAGGAAGGCAACAAGGATTTTTGTGTAGCTTTGGTGTACCTATCCGGGGTGTAGGGTGTGGTGGTGTCATGACCTGTGACCCCTGGCTTGCCCAGGGCATCACACATTCATACTGTGTAGCTAAAGTTGGGACATACATCTGACCTGATGGCTCCCCAAATTCTAGAAAGTTGGTTCCTAGATGGTTGGGATGAAAAACACAAGTATTATATAGTACATAGTAGTTAGGAGTCATGTTTCCGATTCTTTATAATTGTAACCCGATCTTTTGGCCATAATATGAAAGCTACTGCTAGTAGCAACTCCTATGCCAACAGACTTAAGACCCCCATGCACATTAGACTAATGGCGGCTGACCCCCCCCCCCCCCCCCCCGATATCAACAGGTTTGGCAAATGGTTTAACGGGTTTGTCAGCCATCCAATGTGTGTGGCCAGCCTTAGAGTGCGTATGGTTGACCACACTTTAAAATATATGTAAAAATAAGTGGCTGACCCCAGCTTCACCCAGTGATTATGAAAGCATTTTAAAAGGTGGCATATAGAGGTTTTGTGGCATGTTCCATTAAATACAATGGAGATATACTAGTCTAGGATACTTGTTCTCAGGATTACTGTTAAAAAGTACTCCAGCCACCCTTGAAATGGCTGACAACAGAGATCAGTAGAATAATGGATTGTATTCAAGGTATAAAAAGTGCTTTTAATCCATTTTCCCTACTATAGACAAGTCCCAGTCTGCACAGAAATGTGTATAATGAATCAATAGCAGTTTATAAAACTCCTCCTGTCACCATGTACGTATAGGTACTGCAGCAGGGCGATGACACGTCAGTCGTGCCCTAGTTTAGTGAACGGGGTGACACACATTGTCTTGCTTCCTCTGTTTTGTTCTCTTGGGCATTATATTACTTGTAAGAACTTTCAGGGATTCTTTTCAAATCTGTCCACACTCTTTATAGCTTTACTATAGTGAATATTATATCCCATAGCGCTCAAACAATGAGCTGAACAAAACCCATATTCATCACAAAGACCATTCAGACATCTGAAACAGTGATTTTCATTAAAAAAAAAGTTATTTTAGGATTCTGCAGAATATTTTGAAAAAAGTTTGTGGTTTTCATTGCCCTTTGGATTAAACAATGGCTGATCAGGGTTTGGAAACACATGACATATTGTTGGTGATTTGTTTCTATTGATTTCCCCAGAATGCATTTCTTCCAGGACAAGGGTGTAAATTAGGAACTTCTGCTGATTTTATTAATTGCAAATATAGATTTTATAGAGGTTTTATTGAGACTTAAAGGAATTGTTCGGGACTAACCGTATCAGATCGGTGGAGGTCTGGCACCCTGTGGAGGTCTGGCACAACTGTTTTTTACTCCGGTGGTGACTGCATGTAAACAATGTGCAGTGCCGAAACAGCACAGCTAACCTATAACTAGGCCATCAATATGTTAGTCCTGGTCAACCCCTTTAAAGAGGTAACATCACCAATAACTAAATACACTCATTACCTGTTCACCAGTAATACATGTATCATTGCTTGGGCTTTGACCGCTGAGATGCCCAGTCATCCTGAGCATGGGTGTCCTAAAAGTCCACTGTTTGAATGGAGTGGTAGTGGCATGCATCACCACTGCTCTATTTACATCTATTGGGCAGACTGATGGCTTACTCCATCACAGGATACTCAATCAGAGGATTCATGTAATTAGTAAGGCAGCCCATTTAAATATTGATGGCCTATTTTCAGAATAGGCCATTACAATTTGATTAGTGACAGTTTACCTCCTAGAAAACCCCAGAATCAGGAGAATGAGGTTTGCATTGTCTCCCCTGATTTTGTACTCAGCTACAGCACCATACACATGGCTGTGGCAGTGCCTGGTACTGTGGCTTAGTCCTTTTTAACTTGTCTTAAAAGGTTGTTCCACTTTCAGCAAATAAATGTTATTCTTTGTATGTCTTATGTCTTGAAATTTATAATGTACCCTCAACTTTAAAATTGCAATATCAAGAAGAAGTCATGGAATTACAGAAGTCATAGGGTGGATAGACATGTTAAAATATGCAAATGATTAAAAAAAATTAAATAAATCACAATGTATCCAGTATAGAATTTCATACATTTAATGCCAAACTGTTAGTGTACCTGAAATGAAGACTAGAAGGGTCCTGCTACCATACATTCTACAATTCTTGTGGTCTTGTAAGATTTGAAGAATACTGTACTTCAAGTAAAATTAGATGTCACATACCAAGCCTAAGCTATCAAACTGTGTTCACAGAAACCATCAGGAGGCCTCTGCACAACACTGGGCTATGAGCCAGATGTTCAGCTATAGGTGTTCCACTGACATCACGCCATGGCTTTCATAAGCTATCATGCTGCAGAGCAAGACGACAATGGAGGATAGAATGCAGGTCTATCCCCTTCACAGATGAGTCTCACTTTTCTCTTGGATGCAATGATAGCCACAGATTGGTGTGGTGATCATTTTGGCAATGCCACAAGGAGGACTTCATGAAACAAGGTGAACAATTCCCAGAGCTGTTTTTGAACACAACATCAAGCTGCTTGTGCTGCTGTAAGTAGCCTCTGTGGCCTAAGCGCACTACCATGGCCTGGTGGGGTTCAGTTTTGTTTACTATCGAGCATAGTTAGGACATCATTGGTTGGCAATTGCAAAGGAAGTTGGCAGCAGTGGATCTTGATGATTTACATGGCCAAGTGCATTCAGCATGGCAGAACATTCCTCACACCGCCATTAATAACCTTATTGATAGCAGCCAAGACTGTGAAGGATTTCTGAACATGACACTCTTACTCCATACTGAATAAATCAAGATGTTTTGACTATTTTGTTTCCAATTTCTCATAATTTGCATATCATTAAAATGTCTATCGATGGTGTGATTTTCATAATTCCACAACATTTTCCTTTTGCAATTTCATTGTACATTCTGTCTCCGTTCTTGGCAGTTTTAAGATCTCTGCTTGATGCAATTCAAACACTGTATTGGATAATGCATACATTTTCATTATACAAAAATTCAATTTTTTTTGTTCAAGTCAGAATACCACAGATACATAATGATATAAGACACAGTCTTATATTATTTTTTGCTGTGAAAGGTGTGCTAGGGCTTATTTTTAGGGGATGTCATATATTTTCCAATGAATAACAATCCACATTTATTCTTGAACAAAAAATATCACCATTTATTCAAATCTAATCATATCCTCACTTTCTGGAACTTCAATATTTTGTGTTAATCCTATTACTGGTTCAGATGCACATTTTCTTATCTGAGCTGCTATTCTCCTGATGCAGAATCAGTCCTATAGCGGTGGGTACATACCATATTTACAAAGGTTTAAATTACCTGCTCAATTTATTATTCTTCATTTACTGCTAAATTTACCCCCAAAAGAAAGCATTTAACTTCCAAAAGAATCGAGCTTACCAAACCCCAATTAGAGTTGGCAAGTGAATGGGCTCTCACATACAAATCTGTGTCGCTGTCAGATCCCCCTGCTTTCTACAGTGGTTGGCTCCTCATGGTGACTGGAAGCAGTATCACTCGCACAGAGTGATACTTGTACCCAATCCACGAGAGCTGCAGTACAATGCAGCTGGAATGGCGAATTACCCGACAACAACTCAGATTGGCACAGTGACTCAGTGGTTAACATTGCAGCCTTCCAGCGCTGGAGTCCTGGGTTCAAATCCCACCAAGGAGAACTTTTGCAAGGAGGTTGTATGGTCTGGGTTCTCTGGTTTCCTCCCACACTCCAAAGACATACAGATAGAGAATTTAGATTGTGAGCCCCAATGGGGACAGTGTTGCCAATGTATGTAAGGTGTCGCGAGCGGGGAGGAGGGTGTCGGCACACTACGCTCACCCCCTTCTGCTCGGGTCCGGCGGCTGCTGCTCAGTGGTGGCTCGAGCGGTGGGCCGGATCCCGGGGGTTTCTCGAGCGGCACTCCTCGCCCGTGAGTGAAAGGGGGTTGTTGGGTGTGGGGATGATTATTGTCCGTGACGCCACCCACGGTTGTGGTGATTTCACCACCGCTGCTCTATACGGGGCTCCCGGGGATGGTGATGCGGAGCAGCCAGGTGTTGTGTTGCCCCTCCGTGGGTAGGGGTTGGTGATCCCGGGGCCCGGTGATGGCTTGGGAGGTGCAGGGCCTGGTGGGCGCAGGGACGCGAGGGCAGCGCTGTGCCTTGCGGCACTGTGGTACTCACTCAGCCTGAGACGTGACACAGTTTTTACGGTAAACCAAACGGCTGGATAGACGGTCCCACGGACGGCTGCACTTGCTCTCCCAGTAGGTGACGGTGATGTCCCTTTTCCTTGCACCTTGATGTACTTGTTGGTTGCGATGGGTCCCCACCGGTAACCCGCTCCCCGGCTTCAAGCTGGACCGGGGGAGCTCTACTCTTTGCCCGCAGGCGCTGGCCCTAAGAAACTGGTGCCTTGGCGGTGGCGGTGTCTCTTCTATACTGGCTGGGCTGTTGCCTTCAATCGGGACTTTGTTGTTGGGGGATCTACGTCCCCTTCACTGACGGATTTGGCAAATTTGGCGACTCCTAGCCTTGCCGGGGTCCGAGAGGCCCCTGCCCTGGTGCTGACTGTCCTTCGGAACACTGCTCCAGACCACCGGGCACACAGCCAACGGGGCCCTTCCAGGAACTTCCAAACTGTCCCCCTCCGGACAGTCACCGCTGTTGCTGACCTTGCTGACCTGGTCCTACACAAAGCTGGACCCTTCAGGCTTTCCTTCTTTCTTGTCACCTCACTTGCTTTCCTCCTTTTTCACTTTTCCACTTTCACTACCTTCACTTAGCTGTTTACTCAAGCCCTGCCTGGGCTAATCTTTTGGTCACTTCCCGCCTCCAGAGCTGTGAACTCCTCGGTGGGCGGAGCCAACCGCCTGGCCCACCCCCTGGTGTGCATCATCAGCCTCTGGAGGAAGGCAACAAGGATTTTTGGTTAGCTGTGGTGTTCCTACCTGGGATGTAAGGTGTGGTGGTGTGTGACCTGTGTCCCCTGGCTTGCCCAGGGCGACACATTCCCCCTTAGCAAAATGCAGACCGTCCGCGGGCTGCCGTCCAACACCGGTTTTATTTTTCTGAAAAAGATAACATAGTAATATAACATATTTACATTTTTAATAATAACTCTTCCCAAGACGGGAGGCACATTTCTTTTAACGTTGCAAACGGTTTACGGTTACGGTTTCCGCTCTCTCCCACCCAAGCAACCTGGCCCTGATGCTGCCCCTAAAACCCAGGCAGCACCCCTTGACCCACAGTCCAGCACACGGTACCCGAGCGGGATCTGTCCTTCCCTCCAGAGGGTAGCCACCGGTTCCTTTGGTGTCTGGGCCCTAGCCTGCTCTGCTCAGGGCCCTCCCTCCAACCTGCCTCTCCGGAGGCGGCATTGCGGAAAACGGTAACGGTAAACAACATATTTATAAGCCACTTAACGTTTGTGGTTGCCCTGCAAGTTCACGGGCTTGTCCATGGATAGTCCTCCATGCAGAACTTTAAACGGTCCCCACGGGGACAACGGTGCCGGCTCCAGCCGGTTGTAATCACAAAGCAAATCAGGTTAAACTTCGGTAATCATCATTTTCTTATCATTCTTTCAACTTTTTCAAACTTTTCAAACAACAAACAACCACTCTGTACATTCCCTGACCCCTTTTATTCATAGAACGGTCTCCCTGTACCTAAGTGGGGGTCTACCTAGGTTGGAACGGGTGGACCTTCGGGGCCCGGTGTCAGTGGTGCTAGACAGTGGGGTAGAGGAAACAATCGGTTTCTCCTCCCTGCTATAGTGTGGAGCAGGCGGAGGTGTAGGGGAGCTGGGTACAGGTTCATCCCTGGGCACTGGCACTGGTTCTGGCTCACGGTTAACCGCTTCCACTACTTCTTCATCCACGGGTTGTGGGAACAGTATCACTGGAAGAATCACCGCGCCGTTCTGTGTAGGCCAGTTTGCTGGGAAGTCACCCATTACAGTGTGGATTACCTCTGCTGCCTTCTCCGCTGGTGGAGGAACCAGTACTTCGGCCTCTGCCTTCAACGCTGGGGGGCACCTTTTTAGATGGTCCCGGGAAACTGTGGCCAGGGTGCCCCCTTGGTCACGACTGATCTGGTAGGCCTTCCCATCTTCCCATTCTGTGGGTTGTATGACGTAAGGGACTTGCTCCCACTGATCATCCAGCTTGTGGGCCTTCCTCTTCCGTTTCAGCACCACATCTCCTGGCTGTAAAAGGACTTGCAGACGCCTTCTGATTGAACCGGTGCTCCTGCTGCTCTCGACTTCGACTGAGGTTTTTCTCCACATACTCCTGGATTTGCCGGTATTGTGCTCTCCTCCGACTTTCCCACTCCGCCGTCGAAGGGAGTGCTTCTGGGGGCTCCAACCCCATCTCCAGATCCACCGGCAGGCGGCCAGGCCGAGCCATCATCAGATACGCTGGGGTGCACTTCGTCGAGCTAGAGGGGATGTTATTGTACATGTCGACCAAGTCAGGTAACTTTTCCGGCCACAGGTTCCGTTCTTCCAGGGGTAGCGTTTTGAGAAGCCCCAGGACCAAGTGGTTCATTTTCTCGCACATGCCGTTGGTTTGGGCGTGGTACGGAGTGGTCCGGATTTTCTTGCAACCGTACAACTGGCAGAATTCGTGGAACACCTCTGCTTCAAAGGCCGGGCCTTGGTCAGTCAGCACCTTTTCGGGGTACCCATGGGGTCGGCAAAAATAAGCCTGGAACGCCCGAGCAACAGTTCGACCAGTCAGGTCCTTAACGGGGACTACCACCATAAATCTTGAGTAGTGGTCTACAATGGTCAATGCGTAGGTGTACCCACTTCGGCTAGGGGTGAGCTTGACATGGTCTAGGGCGACCAGCTCCAGCGGTTGATGGGTGACTATTGGATGTAAGGGTGCCCTCTGGCTAGTCTCGTCCTTTCTCCTCAGCGTACAAGGACCGCATTCTCGGCACCAGGCTTCCACCGATTCACGCATCCCACTCCAATAGAACCGCTCCCTTAACAGCATCTCCAGCTTCTTCCACCCGAAGTGGCCAGCACCATCATGGTATGCCCGCAGGACAGTAGCGACGTCAGCTTGAGGAATGACCAACTGGCATATTTTCTCATGGGTCTTCGGGTTGATCAGCTCACGGTACAGCCTCCCTTGGTGTAGGTAAAGCCGTTTCCGTTCTTTCCACAAGCGTTGGGCTTCGGCCGGAGCGGCAGGGTCTATTCCCGTAGCGCCTTGTTCCACCAGAGTCTTGACAAGGCGAACAGCCGGCGCTTGGTCCTGAGCTTCCTGCCACTCTTGACTGGGCCGTGGGTCCAAATCCACCCGTTGCTGATGTACTTGTACCCTCTCAGTAGGCGGCTGGTGAAACGCAGGCAACTCGATCTCCTCGAGGTCGTCATCCTCGCACCCCTCTGCTGACAAATGGGGCATTCGGGAGAGTGCATCAGCATTTATGTTGACTCGACCAGCTCGGTACTTTATGGTGAAATCATAGTTGGCTAGCCGGGCTACCCACCGCTGCTCCAGCGCGCCCAACTTGGCCGTGTTCAGGTGAGTTAGCGGATTGTTGTCCGTAAATGCGGTGAATGTTGCTGCCGCCAAGTAGTGGCGGAACCGCTCCGTGATAGCCCACACCAACGCCAATAGCTCAAGCTTGAAGGAGCTATAGTTCTCAGGGTTCCTTTCGGTCGGCCGGAGTTTTCGGCTAGCGTAGGCAATCACCTTCTCCTTTCCATCCTGGACCTGGGATAGGACCGCTCCTAGCCCCACGTTACTGGCGTCCGTGTGGAGGATGAACGGGCACCCATAATCAGGGTACGCCAGGACCTCTTCTCCGGTCAAGGCCGCCTTCAACTGGCAAAAGGACTCCTCATGCTTGTCCTCCCACGACAGTGGGGCTCCAATGGGTCTACCACCTTTGGTCTGTCCCACAAGGAGGTCTTGCATGGGGGCAGCCATCTTCGTGTACCCCTTTATAAAGCGCCGATAGTACCCCACCAGACCCAGAAACTGCCTTACTTCCCTCACTGTAGTTGGTCTCGGCCAGCTCTGGATGGCAGTAATCTTCTCAGGGTCGGGGGCGACACCATCCGCACTCACCACATGCCCTAGATACTGCACCCTGGGTTTCAGCAGGTGGCACTTAGAGGGCTTCAATTTCATCCCGTACTTGGCAAGGGACGCGAACACCTCGGCCAGGTGCTCCAGATGGGCCTCATACGTCTGGGAATAAACAATCACATCATCCAAGTATAACAGGACGGTCTCGAAGTTTAAATGTCCCAGACAGCACTCCATCAGCCGTTGGAAGGTTCCGGGGGCGTTGCACAGCCCAAACGGCATGCTATTGAATTCGCAGAGCCCCATCGGGGTGGTGAAGGCGGTTTTCTCTCGGTCCTCTGGGGCCACGGCCACTTGCCAGTATCCGCTGGTGAGATCAAGGGTCGAGAAGTAGTTTGCAGTTCTCAGTGCAGCCAGAGACTCTTCAATACGAGGTAATGGATAGGCATCTTTATGGGTTATCTGATTGATCTTCCGGTAGTCCACACACATCCGCATGGTACCATCCTTCTTCTTGACCAGTACCAACGGAGCGGCCCAGGGACTACAGCTGTCCCGAATAACCCCTGCCTCCTTCATATTCCTCAACATATCTTTGGCACACTGGTAATGTGCAGGGGGAATAGGTCTATACCTCTCTTTGATAGGGGGATGTTCACCTGTGGGAATGTGGTGTTGGACCCCCTTGATCTGTCCAAAATCTAGGGGGTGCTTACTGAAAACCTGTTCGTACTCCTGCACCACCCTGTGCACCCCTGCCCTAAGATGTGTAGGGGTATCATCAGTGCCTACATGTAGCTGTTGGTGCCACTCCTTTGTTTCCCCCTGGGGTGAGGAAGTGTTGGTGGTAGGTGGGAGTGTGGATGGACTGGCTTCATGGATAGTGTGAGGATCTAAGGTGAGTAGCTTGGCAATGGTGGCATACCGGGGAAGCCTGACTTCTTCCTCCCCACAGTTCAACACTCTCACAGGCACTCTCCCTTTCTTCACATCCACCACCCCTCGGGCGGCCATTACAGTGGGCCAGTGCTCGGAAGGCATGGGTTCCATCATTGCAGGGTAGTCGCGCCCCTGAGGCCCTACTGCTGCCCTACACCAGATCATCATCTCACTCCTAGGGGGCACAGTCAATGGAGCAACATCCATCACTCTCACTCCACCAATCTCCCCTCCTGTTGAGCTTACATGCTGGCGGTACATCAGGGCTCGGATCTCACGCTGCACAGCCCTCTGTCGGCTCCCTGCCGCTGTGGCGGCTAGCTGTTGCAATAGGGTCAACACATCAGCCATGCAGTGCTCCATCACATTGGTTCCCAGCACTATTTTCGGGTTATGATCACTGGGTTCATTCATGATCAAAATCATGCCCTGGTGTTGCAGTTCAGCTTGCCCCACTGTCATAGCCACTTGTTTATACCCCACCTGGGTCAATGGGAGTCCATTAGCGGCAATCAACGTTATACTATTGTCTGGGGGCGCCAGCTCGTCTATGGCCCAATACCGCTGGTACAACGTGTACGGTATGGTAGTTACCTGTGATCCAGTGTCCAAGAGAGCCATCACTGGTATACCGTCCACAGCCACGGGGATGATGGGGCGGGCCCCGATATATCGGTCTCGCCAGTCCGGGGGGCCACGATGTTCTACTCCTGAGGATTGGCCCGGGGCCCCAGGGGTTGCTCGTTTAACGGGCACTGGCAGAAGTAATGGCCCGGCTTACGGCACTTGTAGCAGATTGGAGGTCTGCGCCGCGGGTTGTTAGCACTTCTCCGCTGCATCCAGGGAACATCCTCGGGACTGTCAGCAAGCTGTATCTGTGCTGGAGGCCGAGATCTGGTCAGAGGTTGCAGTGCAGCAAGGATTTTGGTAAGGTCCCCGTCCATGCGACGGACCTGGGCTGCCAGCTCTTCTACTGTGCTGCTCGGGGCTGCAGGTATTAGGGAGGTTGGTTTGGCTGAGGCCGCCACAACGGGAGCTGTCTCGACGGGCCATGGGACGGACTCCAGAACTTCGGCAGCTGGGGGCTGTAGTGCTTTGATAGCCCGCTCCTTTAACACAGCAAAGTCCACATCAGGGTGTTCCAGGGCCCACAGCCGGAGTTGTTTACGATCCTCAGGGGACCTCATCCCCTGCGCAAATTGCTCCACTAACATCTTGTTGCTATGCGCCTCATTAATAGAATTCACCCGCTTCAGCGTGCGGAGGGCGGTCTGCAAACGTAGAGCATAGTCCCGAATGCTATCCCCAGCTCGTTGCCGGCACTGGTAAAACTGCATCCTCAGCTCCGCTTCAGTCCGGGTCTCGAAGGCAGTCTGTAGCTTCTCAAAGATGGTGGCTACAGAGAGCCGGTCCCCCTCGGCCCAGGTCTCCGCTTCCTGCTCCTCCGCACCGGTTAGCTGGCCTAGCACTATCGCTGCACGTTGCTTATCAGTCAGGGGGTACAGCTCTAGCAACGGGTTAAGCTTTTTCCGGAAGGCCTGTAGGGCATCCGGTTTCCCGTCATACTGCGGTAGCCAGGCAGCTCCGGGCGCATAGGGCAAGGAGAACGGCATGGCCTGAGCGAGCGCGGGGGCCGCGGCACCTCCCGCCGGTACAGCCGGGACTTGGGCAGGCCCATTCCCATCCGCGGGTGCCGCTGCGGCTGCGACCACCGCTCCTCCAGCGGCTCCGTCGGGCGCAGACATCTTGTTTTCGTCCCCCTTAGCTCTTTCCGGCCCCTCCTCTTTCAGGGCGGGGTTTTGGCCTTCGCGCCTCTACTGCTCGAGAAGACGCTCGAGCGGGAACTTTTCGCGCCAAAGATGGCGGCTTCTGAAATTTTTCTGCCGGATACCTCCGGCGGTAACAAGGCGCACCTCTACCAGACGGCAGAGCGGTAAGATCCTGTTCGTGACGCCAAGTTGTCGCGAGCGGGGAGGAGGGTGTCGGCACACTACGCTCACCCCCTTCTGCTCGGGTCCGGCGGCTGCTGCTCAGTGGTGGCTCGAGCGGTGGGCCGGATCCCGGGGGTTTCTCGAGCGGCACTCCTCGCCCGTGAGTGAAAGGGGGTTGTTGGGTGTGGGGATGATTATTGTCCGTGACGCCACCCACGATTGTGGTGATTTCACCACCGCTGCTCTATACGGGGCTCCCGGGGATGGTGATGCGGAGCAGCCAGGTGTTGTGTTGCCCCTCCGTGGGTAGGGGTTGGTGATCCCGGGGCCCGGTGATGGCTTGGGAGGTGCAGAGCCTGGTGGGCGCAGGGACGCGGGGGCAGCGCTGTGCCTTGCGGCACTGTGGTACTCACTCAGCCTGAGACGTGACACAGTTTTTACGGTAAACCAAACGGCTGGATAGACGGTCCCACGGACGGCTGCACTTGCTCTCCCAGTAGGTGACGGTGATGTCCCTTTTCCTTGCACCTTGATGTACTTGTTGGTTGCGATGGGTCCCCACCGGTAACCCGCTCCCCGGCTTCAAGCTGGACCGGGGGAGCTCTACTCTTTGCCCGCAGGCGCTGGCCCTAAGAAACTGGTGCCTTGGCGGTGGCGGTGTGTCTTCTATACTGGCTGAGCTGTTGCCTTCAATCGGGACTTTGTTGTTGGGGGATCTACGTCCCCTTCACTGACGGATTTGGCAAATTTGGCGACTCCTAGCCTTGCCGGGGTCCGAGAGGCCCCTGCCCTGGTGCTGACTGTCCTTCGGAACACTGCTCCAGACCACCGGGCACACAGCCAACGGGGTCCTTCCAGGAACTTCCAAACTGTCCCCCTCCGGACAGTCACCGCTGTTGCTGACCTTGCTGACCTGGTCCTACACAAAGCTGGACCCTTCAGGCTTTCCTTCTTTCTTGTCACCTCACTTGCTTTCCTCCTTTTTCACTTTTCCACTTTCACTACCTTCACTTAGCTGTTTACTCAAGCCCTGCCTGGGCTAATCTTTTGGTCACTTCCCGCCTCCAGAGCTGTGAACTCCTCGGTGGGCGGAGCCAACCGCCTGGCCCACCCCCTGGTGTGCATCATCAGCCTCTGGAGGAAGGCAACAAGGATTTTTGGTTAGCTGTGGTGTTCCTACCTGGGATGTAAGGTGTGGTGGTGTGTGACCTGTGTCCCCTGGCTTGCCCAGGGCGACACATAAGGCGCTGTGGAATCAATAGTACTATACAAGTCAATAAATATTATTATCTCTGTGTGAGAGTCCATCCACTATTGGCACTTGCCAAACTGTAATCGTTCGGGGTCTGGTGAGTGTGATTTTTTTTCGGGGGGGGGGGGGGGGGAGGGTGCCTGCTTTCTTTTGGAGGTGTCTGCTTTCTTTGATGAAGAGTCCTGCTGTATTCTTTAACTTTTTTAGCTGATTGAACCCTTCCTTATGGAACCACAACCAGGGCTTATTTTTGGAGTAGGGCTTATATTTTAAGCATACTCAAAAAAGCTCCAAAAATCCTACATTGGCTTATTTTTGGAGTAGGTCTTATTTTCGGGGAAACAGCGCACCTCTCCTTTTGGAGGACTTGGGATGTATGTGCATTACACAGCCAAACTATTGATTTAATTAAGATCTGTGTAATGTCTCATTTTCCCTGTGGGGGCACTGCAGATAAATATATTCTTGCCCTTTTATAATCATTGCCGAATTGCCTGCTCTTTTTTCCATGTCAGTTCTTTTCATTTTTCGCTCCCCCTTCGTCTTCTGCACATCTCCAGACCGGCAGCCTTTAGAGATTACTGTGTCTGAACTGTAAAGTCAGCGGTAGATATGTATCATATCAAAACCTTATTTCACAGCTCAAATAACAAATACATAGTAGGCAGAGGAGCTGAGGGCCTTAGTGGTAAGCCATAGCACATCGCTCTCATTAGAGGATCTGCTCTCCAGGCCTTATATCAGGGGCTGCTGTATGGGATCACCATGTTTCCTTATCACTACTGTGATGATCTATGAGGAGGCAGCAGATTCCCACAGAGAGGTAAACTGATTGACTTTTCTCCAAAGAAAATATGTTTCCTTTATATCTGGTGGTCTTGCATCTACGTGGCAGGCCGGCTGTCCAACTCCATAAAACTCGGGGAAATTATGTACATTTATAGATAGATATATATACTGTATATTATATATATATAAATATATATAACGTATGTGGATGTTTTCCTTGTACATCCTTCCATCCTGTAATCCCTGTAATCCCTCAGTTCTCTGACCTGCTGCCTTCAGACTTTCCTCTCCAGTTATATCTAGTTCCAACTTTGTGTATAAAGAAATTTATGCTGTTTTTTTAATCATCCTAGTTATTTTTGGACCACGTATTTGTAAGGAAGGTGAGCTGCCTATTCTTCATTCGGTGCACAAGGTCAAAGGATGAAACCTTTCAAAGTTTGCTTGTTCGGGTCAATGGATTTAAAGGGCCCCATTCATCATATGCAAATTTTTGGAAGTTACATATTTTTCTTTTTTTGTCTTGTGGTAAGTGCAGACATTTAGTTCACCAAATTCTTCAAAAGGGCACATATGGTTAATGAATGTTATGCCAAATAAAATATTTTCATCATTTTTGTCTTTAAAGGGATATTCTCAAGTTTGAACTTCCCGATTACTGGGGCTTCGACCACCATGGTTGTCAGCGATCCTGAGATCCGACCACATCATGTGCACTGCGCAATCAGCCAAGCAATCCTATTTCTCGGGGGCACTGGAAGTCACGGCAGTCGGTCCTTCGGTGATTGGAAATTATGCCCTATCAAGTGGAGAAGAAATAACTTTCAAAGCTTGAGAATCCCCTTTAACATGTTTTGCAATTTTGTAGAGCAAGAAATGGCATGTTTCACTAAATTGTTGCAAAAATTGAGCCAAAGTTTAAGATATACATAAAATCACTCCAGGTTGGGACTAGAATTCATTTGTGACATATTATGCAACTTTTTGTACAGTTTCAAATGATGAATCAGACTTAAATATTTGGTAACCATAAACTATGCCCACAGTGGCGAACTAAAAAAATCTGTGAGTGGAACACGAAAATAGTCGTTAAAAAGGAAGGTACAAATGAAAAGATGAATATGGAACAACCCAAAAAAAAGCCACAAAACACTTAAAACGTGACAAAAACAGGCTCAAATGCAATAAATGAGTCCAAATGTTTATTGTTTTCTAAACTGCACATTGTGATGCCTGTGGCACTGCCAGGTTAGGGTGCTGCAGCTAATTAAGGATGTTTCCAGACAAGGAATTGAACGGTGCACGTGCATCTCTGATGGGATAAGCCATCAGGAGTGGATTAAACGGAAAGTTTGGCGCCAGTAGGTAAGAGTGTGGATGGTCCATGTATAGTAACTAGTGATGCACGAGCATGCATGACACTGCTCAATACACAACCGAGCATTGGAGTCTGCAGGTATGCTCGATACTTGATTGAGTATCCCTGGTACTCGAGCGCCATACTCAAGTCCCCGCCTTCCATGTTTTGCGGCTGTTTCTCAGCAACTAAACATGCTTGGATTACCTGCCAATCACGGGAATGCATGCAAGGATTATCTGTCAATCATGAGAATGCTGTAGACATGTTGGCTATTGGCATTACTGTGATTGGTGGGCCACAACGCTCACTCTACCCCAGACACAGTGTAGGAATAGTTGCTGCAGGAGGGATAGGTTAGGAATAAAGGTATATATACATACCTTCAATTTATAGACAATCATTTTGGCTATCTCATACATAAAGTTACTTGCAACCATTTATGTATATTTCGGCTCCAGTATGCAAATAAGTCAACAGTAGTAGATTGGAAATGGGTGATTTGGAGCGATGAGATGAAAATCAATAGACTGGGCTGTGATGGGTCCAAATGGGACTGGAAAAAACAAGGGAAAGAGGGGCTAACGGATCGGATTGAGAAATTGAAGGAACTGTCAAGTTTGGGGGAGGAAGTCTGATGATATGGGGGTGTTTCACCGCCGAAGGAGTTGGATACTTGATTAGGAGCGATGGTGGTATCAATGCTGAGCTTTATGTGAGTATCCTACCAGATGAATTACTTTGAAAAAAAGGGGAACCAGCACGATCTGAAATTGGCATGCATCATATAAAAAGTGAAAATTCACAAATTTATTCCAACTGTACTATAATAAAAAAATGAGATTTTTAGCAAATAATTGATCAATCTTTTGAGCCACCCCTGCCAACGTCACGGCAAATCTCAATAGGGGGGTCCTACTCTACATTCTGTATTTCATGTGCCATGCGGCCTCCTAGATAAAGTTAAAAGCAGAACCATAATGGAGCACACATACCTGCAACCTGTATATAGCCACTTCCATGTTGCAAAAAAGGCACTTGTGGATAGAGACCAGCCCAGGTCCCAGCATGTGGAGCAAGCCCTACACATACCAGGACTATATCAGAACTGATCCTCCCAGTGTCAAACAGCAACCATTGATAAAGGCGGACCAGATCCAAGAATGGTGCTTAATTAGCAATGCCTGTGGAAAGGGGTGAGGTAACTGAGTCTGAACAGCTACCAACAGGAGGAATATATTGCAAGCCAAAATCAGGCGTGCATGGTATGGTGTTGGTCAGACACCAAATTTGTAGCATAACTACGGTCAAAACAGAGAAAAAAAAGGGGAACCAGCACGATCTGAAATTGGCATGCATCATATAAAAAGTGAAAATTCACAAATTTATTCCAACTGTACTATAATAAAAAAAATGAGATTTTTAGCAAATAATTGATCAATTTTTTGAGCCACCCCTGCCAACGTCACGGCAAATCTCAATAGGGGGGTCCTACTCTACATTCTGTATTTCATGTGCCATGCGGCCTCCTAGATAAAGTAAAAAGCAGAACCATAATGGAGCACACATACCTGCAACCTGTATATAGCCGCTTCCATGTTGCAAAAAAGGCACTTGTGGATAGAGACCAGCCCAGGTCCCAGCATGTGGAGCAAGCCCTACACATACCAGGACTATATCAGAACTGATCCTCCCAGTGTCAAACAGCAACCATTGATAAAGGCGGACCAGATCCAAGAATGGTGCTTAATTAGCATTGCCTGTGGAAAGGGGTGAGGTAACTGAGTCAATTTCAGTTCAATTCCTGAATTTCAGATCGTGCTGGCTCCCCTCTCCCCCAGATGAATTACTTTGTATATTCAAGTAGTATAGGTATGAAAAGGACAACATAGTGTTCCAGCATAACAATGACCCAAAGGATATGTTGAGATTGGTAAAGAAATGGTTCAATGACAATAAAGTAGAGGTGCTGGATTGCCCCACAATCCCCAGACCTCAACCAAATCGAAAACACTTATGGGTAGAGTTGAAGAAATAAGCTGTATACATAGCCAAGTGACTTGACCAGTTTGCACCAATATTGGGAATGCGTAGAATAGATCAGGGATCAGATTTCAGCCCAGACATGCTTTCATCTGATCTAGAGCATGCCTAGAAGGGTTCAGGCAGTGTTGAAACCCAAAGGAGATTTAAAAAAATACTAACAAAATAATAAAAATTCAATTTAGATTTTTAAGAGCAAAACAGTAACAATGCAGTGACATGACAAGAATCTAAACTATTTAGCATAATTAAATTTAGCATAACTAATCATATGCTAAATAGTTGAAAGTAAAATTTTTGTATGAGATAGCCAAGATGGTTGTCTATGAAATGAAGGTAGTCCCATGGTCAATGCTGTAGTAGATGGTGACATATGGAGCCTGAAAGTCAAAAGTTCTAATTTTTGGTTGTTTTTCATTGTTACCCTTTTGCTGTATAAAGCAATAAAGTTTACAATGCATTTTAAAAACAAACACAAAGGTTTAAAAGAGAAACATATATTTCACAACAGTGCGTAGAACAAAAAAGGCATAAAGCAGAGTATAATACCCGTTAGATCCGGCTATATAGGTAAGAAGGTCCAGGCCCAGGACCCTGCCACACCCAACGCATGTTTCGCAGAGGATGCTTCGCCATTATAATGCAATGGCTTTCGCCTAACCACTCACTGTACTGATATCACTGATACTTCAGACCACCCGGCAATCAGTTCATATTCTGATTCTATTCAATTAAGGACCTAAACTTAACAACTTTTTATATTTGATCACCATTAAAACCATTTATTCCCTGTCTCTTTTGGGTTTATTTTACTCCACCATCAACATGTCAGATTCAGCACTGTCTCCCAAGTTTAGATGGAAGACGTGAATTCTCCTATGTAGACTATGTAGACTCCTTTCACAGGACAAAGCATCTGGCATAATGAAATCCAACATGTCCTTCTCTTTTCTGCCATCTTACTAGGAAGTGTTGGGAGATAACCATACACATTGGCCAAAAGTCCCATAGAATCTGGTGAGTTTGGCTGAATAGCATCCAATGTATACAGGGCAGGTATCTTTAGAGCATCAAGTTACCAAACAGTGTTAAAGGGGATGTCAGATTTAGAGCTTTAATTAATTGATAGAATAGGAAATAATACTGTGTGTGCAATCATAGCTACAGTATCTATATATATAATTGCCTTATTCTGTCTGTCTGTCTGTCTTGCTCCAAAATTGTGTCCTTACGGTGACAAACAGCGGATTGGCCGCTCGCCTCGCCTCGGCTCCGCCCCCCGCACGGATTGGCCGTTCGCCTCGCCTCAGCTCCGCCCCCACGCACGGATTGGCCGCTCGCCCAGGCTCCGCCCCCCACACGGATTGGCTTCTCGCCCCGGGCCCCCTGCACGCATTGGCAACTCGGCCACGCCCCGCCCCCCTCACGCATTGCACGCTCGCTCTGGCCCCGCCCCCTGCACGCATTCCCCGAAACGACACGGAGCCCCGACTCCCAGGTGAGTGCTGTACCCCCGGGAGCCCACATCAGCGTACGCCGCCGTGAGTGCTGTACCCCCGGGAGCCCACATCAGCGTACGCCGCCAACCCAGCCGACACATACCCTCGCATTGCTGGGGTTGCCGGCGTACGCTGGTGTGGGCTCCCGTGCGAGCGGAGGGCAGGGTACGCTGGTAACCATGTAATATTGTGTAGCATGGTTACCAGCGTACACCGGCGCCCAGGTGAGCGCATCAAGGTCCTGCAGCGGCGGAACACACACACACGCACACACATAAGAACAGACACACACACAAACATCAGATCACACTCACACACACCTCACACACACATCAGATCGCATCCACACACAACTCACACACACACACATCAGATCGCATCCACACACTCACATCATCCCGTGATATCGCTTGCTTCTCGGCGGCGATACTGTGCGTGCAGTGACCTTCCAGGACCTGCCGGAGGATCACATGGCCAGAAGCATGTGGTATCTCCGGATGTTGTGAGTGTGTGAGCGCGTATGTGCGATATCGTCAGTGTGTGTGTGTGTGTGTATGCGATAGGATGTGTGCGTGTATGCGATAGGATGTGTGCGTGTATGCGATAGGATGTGTGCGTGACGGCAGAAGGCAGAGGAGCACTGCGTGCAGCACAGCTGCTGGGACCGCACACCGGAGGGCACAGGCAGAAGTGGGGTGTGAGTGTATGCGATCAGATGTGTGCGTGTATACTGTCTGATGTGTGACTGTGGAGCACGATGGGGGGTGCACAGCATGGGGGATGGAGCACGATGGGGGGTGCACAGCATGGGGGATGGAGCACGATGGGGAGTGCGCAGCATAGGGGATGGAGCACGATGGGGAATGCGCAGCATGGGGGATGGAGCACGATGGGGAGTGCGCAGCATGGGGGATAGAGCACGATGGGGAATGCGCAGCATGGGGGATGGAGCACGATGGGGAGTGCGCAGCATGGGGGATGGAGCACGTTTGGGAGTGCGCAGCATGGGGGATGGAGCACGTTTGGGAGTGCGCAGCATGGGGGATGGAGCACGATGGGGAATGCGCAGCATGGGGGATGGAGCATGATGGGGAGTGCGCAGCATGGGGGATGGAGCACGATGGGGAGTGCGCAGCATGGGGATGGAGCACGTTTGGGAGTGCGCAGCATGGGGGATGGAGCATGGGGGATGGAGCACGATGGGGAATGCGCAGCATGGGGGATGGAGCACGATGGGGAGTGCGCAGCATGGGGGATGGAGCACAATGGGGAGTGCGCAGCATGGGGATGGAGCACGTTTGGGAGTGCGCAGCATGGGGGATGGAGCACGATGGGGAATGCGCAGCATGGGGGATGGAGCACGATGGGGAGTGCGCAGCATGGGGGATGGAGCACAATGGGGAGTGTGCAGCATGGGGATGGAGCACGATGGGGGGTGCGCAGCATGGGGGATGGAGCACGATGGGGGGTGCCCAGCATGGGGGATGGAGCATGATGGGGGGTGCACAGCATGGGGGATGGAGCACGATGGGGGGTGCACAGCATGGGGGATGGATCACGATGGGGGGTGCGCAGCATGGGGGATGGAGCACGATGGGGGGTGCGTAGCATGGGGGATGGAGCACGATGGGGGGTGCGCAGCATAGGGATGGAGCACAATGGGGGGTGCGCAGAATGGGGGATGGAGCACGATGGGGGGTGCGCAGCATGGGGGATGGAGCACGATGGGGGGTGCGCAGCATGGGGGATGGAGCACGATGGGGGGTGCCCACCTCCCCCCAAAACACACACACCGCCACACACGCACTGCACAACACACCACACACACACACTGGGAACCACAAACACCGCCCTACACAGACACCCACACACACAGACAACGCCACACACACAACACCCAACACACAAACACTGCGGCACATACAAATATACGCACATGCCGCACAACACACACATTGCACAAAACATACCTCCCACCAAAACGCACACACACACCCCACACCCACACAAACCGCGCAACACACACACACAACGCTACAGACACACAGCGCTCCACAAACAACGCAACACATACAACGCAACACACAAACAACACCGCTCTCACCCCCCGCCACACCCAGACAACACCCAGAACATGTACAGCGCCCTACACAAACACTTGGTAACTACACACAACATCTATATATATATATATATATATATATATATAACAAAAATCATACATTAACTACACAATACGTAAATTCTAGAATACCCGATGCGTAGAATCGGGCCACCTTCTAGTATTTAATATTCTGCTTACAAACCATTCTTCTACCAATGCAGTATGCATTAGCCACTGTCTGCACAGTTTGGCACATGGATTATTCCTGTGCAGTGCACCATAAACTAACTAAGTGTAGGAGGTGGTCAGATCACCTCACTCCTACTTGTTTAACTGTTTAAGTGCTGTTGCTGAAGAGCACGGCTGGCGATAAAGTAGAGCTGGAGCAGTGCAGCATTCGGCACCCTCTAGTTAATGTATTTTATTGTAATAAGTATTTTATAGTATAACCTGACTAAGGTGAAATGTTAAGTAGGACTGTTAGCATGAAGGATTGTAGAATGTATAAAGTTAGGAGATGGTTGCTGAGGGTACTAGAGCCAGGATGGGAGGAGTGTGAGAGAGCAGAGGGTTGGTTAGCCAAACAGACCAAGAAGTGAGTCAGTTCTGCCAAGCAAGGGTGAGCTCTGTACTAGATTCTGTTGCTGAACCAGTAGGTACCCTCCATGTGGTCTGAAGCCTATGGCTCACCTCGTGACGGGCTTAAGAGAGACCAGGGACCAGTTGAGCATCGAGGCCAGTGTGCCACAGGTAAGCCCATATACAGGTCGAGAGACTAGAAAGCCATCCGAGGGCGGGAATCGGGAGAAACAGTTCGGCTACTGGAAGGCTAATACCCAGGCCACAGGCTAGTGTAAAGAAAAGTACTCCAAAGTAAGGTGGTGGCAGAATAGGAACGTATAAAGAAAGTGGCCATATCTGTCCAGAAGATTGAAAGACACATAAAGAGTTTGTTGTTGTATTGCAAATTAATCTCTCTGTGTGATGTGTTGCCCTTCTATGTCCATGATGGTGACCAGCTGTGGGATGGCGAATGCACTCCTGATGTCCCAAGTCCCAAGTCACACCCCCCAGTCTGGGCGGAACACATGCACAAGTTCAGTCAAGGGAAGTGGAGTGGAGCCCTGCCGACCATTGCTCGGCCCCCATTTTATAAGGACTAAAGATAGCATCAGTCATGTCCTTCTGAAATTCAGGCCCCATAACATTAACTGACTACTAGTATTTTTAAAATGAAAAATAACACATTGCTATTGTCCTTGGCCCCTATTTTTTTTTACCTGCATAGTGATACACAATGGAGGTTATTTCGTACCTTCATTATCTGTACAGAATGATGAAATGAGTTAGCCTCTTCACAGGGCACAGTATCACATATATCATATGACTTATGCCAAATTTTTACCTTTTGGCTATGAAATTCACCCCATATGTTTAGCACTTGGTATTAGCTCTGGTGCAAAATGTACAACAGTGTCCCACTTCAATGTGTCAATGATAAAACCAACACTGGAACTATAACACCACTGTGGTCGAGAGGTTTTTGTCCCCCAGGGCCTTGGTGCAACTGCTTCCTCTGCACCCCCTATAGCTATGCCTATTGGATTCCCTTAGATTTCACAGCATGGTTAAAACCTGCTGAGATTTCAGTTGTTACAGCCTGTAAATGCAGTTACCTGGTGAAAGCTATTAGCAAGGGAAAGTTATAGTAATGCGTGTACTAATGGAGTCCCGAGGGATCTCAACGTTCAATATGAACATCAAATCATCGAAATGTAAGATCACGTGTCACCGATCAGCAGGCTGCCTGCCAATGTCATTTGTACTGAAAGACAAAGGTAAAAGGATGGAAGCCCAGATGGTCACATCTGGTTCTAGTCGGCAGGATTATTCAGCTGCCAGCTGAAGCCAAAAGCATCAAACTATAACCCCAAATTAAACAGATATTTTCTTAAAAGAACCGAGTTCTTATCGTTTGCTGGTGCAAAAGCTTAGAAAGTTCACAAGATATGCGATAATGCAAAACTTTTCCTAAATATTAAAACACAGAGGCTGAGCTGCAATACCAGACCCAACCATGGTCAAGAGTGGCATTATTTCTGGAAACCATCATATTTTTTTTAACAAACCTTTTAGGCCATTCTCTTGTCTAAGATCATTAAATTCTTCAGGGGGTAAAATAAAGTTTCCCAATCATCACTATTGGTTTGCGCTTGGTAGAAGTTATAATTAGTGATGAGTGGGCACTACCATGCTTGTTTGCTCAGTACTTGTCATGAGCAGTTGGATGCTCGGATGGGCGCAACTCAAGCACCCAAGTATAATGGAAATCAATGAGGAGCTCGAACATTTTTCCGTAAGATTTCCCAGAAAGAAAAGGGCTGTAACGGGGTGCAGCTATAGTGGAAGACCAGACAAGACGAGTTTGAAAGAACATGGCACAGATAGGATTAATAGGGAGTCTGAGCAGGAAGGGGTTAACAGAAATTTTGGCTAGTTTGCACAACAGGAGCTGGGGGGAGGAGTTATAGGATTCGAGTAGGTCAAATGGTTTGGGACTGCAATAGGATTGGTTGGAAGGTTGTAGTTAGGGGTGTGGAAAGGGAAGAAGGAGTACCTTTTATAAGAAGAGGAAGAGCCATTAGGGCACCTTGTCTTGTGGATCCAGGACTGGTGAATGAGCTGCCCACCGGCCCTTATTAATGTTGTTTATTAAAATAAATAAATAAATAAATAAATAATAAAAAAAAAATAAAATATATATATATATATATATATATATATATATACACACACTTAATATAGTGATAGGGTGGTGGTTAATTATATGTTGTATTAAGGCCACTTTACACACAGCGACATCGCTAGCGATGTTGCTGGTGAACGTACCCGCCCCCGTCGGTTGTGCGTCACGGGCAAATCGCTGCCTGTGGCGCACAACATCGCTTACACCCGTCACACATACTTACCTGCCTAGCGAGGTCGCTGTAGCCGGCGAACCGCCTCCTTTCTAAGGGGGCGGTTTGTGCGGCGTCACAGCGGCGTCACTAAGCGGCGGCCCAATAGAAGCAGAGGGGCGGAGATGAGCAGGCGGAACATCCCGCCCACCTCCTACTTTCCTCATTGCGGGTGGCCGCAGGGAGGGTGATGTTACTCGTTCCTGCGGTGTCACACATAGCGATGTGTGCTGCCGCAGGAACGACGAACAACCTGCGCCCTGCAACAGCAACGATAATCGAGATTAGAGCGACTGGACAACGATATAGTGAGTATTTTTGATCATTAGCGGTCGTTCGTGCGTTTCACACGCAACGACGTCGCTAACGAGGCCGGATGTGTGTGATGAATTCCGTGACCCCAACGACATCTCGTTAGCGATGTCGTTGCGTGTAAAGCGGCCTTTAGTGTCATTTATGTCAGGGATGGCCTTGGTTAACGGAGTAAGGGGTCCCATCAGAGGTATGCTAACTAGGGATGATCGAATACCCCAAATATTTGGCTTTGCGAATACTTTCCGAATAGGTCGCCACTATTCGTGAATACTTGATGTGCAATGTAAGTCTATGAGAAACCCGAATAACAACTATTCGGAACTATTCGGGCTTCCCATAGACTTACATTGCGCATCGAATATTTGCATAGCGGCGACCTATTCGGAAAATATTCGCGAAGCCGAATATTTGAGGTATTTGATTATTATTATTATTAGTATTATTTATTATTATAGCACCATCAATTCCATGGCGCTTTACATGTGAAAGGGGTATACATAATAGGGACAAGTACAATAATCATAAACAATACAAGGCACAGACTGGTACAGGAGGATAGAGGTCCCTGCCCGCGAGGGCTCACAGTCTACAAGGGATAGGTGAGGATACAGTAGGTTAGGGTAGAGTTGATTGTGCGGCGCTGTATCAGACTGAGGGTTACGGCAGGTCATCCCTAATGCTGACCCTCCATACTTGGTTATGATTAAGTTGCTGCTAGGATGGATTCCTGTGAACAGGTTAAAATTTGGAAAATGGACAGCACTGAGATATTTGTCAGCCCCAAGTCGGAGTGGTGCAACTGGGGATGGTATTCTGGTGCTGTTCAGTGGTTCAGGCCATCCAGGATCTCCTCAGAGTAAAAGTTACGGTTATGATGGGGTTACTATATTGAGTATGTTCTTAATTGTAATTAATGAAGTCTGCTGTGGCCATATACTGTAGATAGATAGAGGGATAGATAGATGTAAAAACAAAAAATAGCAGCACTTTTTGTGCAAAGATGGATGCGAAGCCCATAATGTTATTACCAAAATCTCTTGCACAGGAAAACTCCAAATAACTGGCGCAGCCCAAAACTAGATGATAATGAACAGATTTTAATCAGTCTACGGCTCTGCCATTTTGAGCCTAAGGGGTGCTTCACACACAGCGAGCTCGCTGCCGAGATCGCTGCTGAGTCACGCTTTTTGTGACGCAGCAGTGACCTCATTAGCGATCTCGCTGTGTGTGACAATGAGCAGCGATCTGGCCCCTGCTGCGAGATCGCTGCTCATTACACACAGCCCTGGTTCGTTTTCTTCAAAGGCGCTCTCCCGCTGTGACACACAGATCGCTATGTGTGACAGCGAGAGAGCGACAAATGAAGCGAGCAGGGAGCAGGAGCCGGCGTCTGACAGCTGAGGTAAGCTTGTAACCAAGATAAACATCGGGTAACCAAGGTGGTTACCCGATATTTACCTTAGTTACCAGCCTCTGCAGCTCTCACGCTGCCTGTGCTGCCGGCTCCGGCTCTCTGCACATGTAGCTGCTGTACACATCGGGTTAATTAACCCGATGTGTACAGCAGCTAGGAGAGCAAGGAGCCAGCGCTAAGCAGTGTGCGCGGCTCCCTGCTCTCTGCACATGTAGCTGCATTACACATCGGGTTAATTAACCCGATGTGTACTGTAGCTAGGAGAGCAAGGAGCCAGTGCTCAGTGTGCGCAGCTCCCTGCTCCCTGCACACACAGCTAAGCGGTGTGCGCTGATAACTAATGTAAACATCGGGTAACCATACCCGATGTTTACCTTAGTTACCAGTCTCCGTAGCTTCCAGACGGCGGCTCCGTGCAAGCGCAGCGTCGCTTGCACGTCGCTGCTGGCTGGGGGCTGTTCACTGGTCGCTGGTGAGATCTGCCTGTTTGACAGCTCACCAGCGACCATGTAGCGATGCAGCAGCGATCCTGACCAGGTCAGATTGCTGGTCGGATCGCTGCTGCATCGCTAAGTGTGAAGGTACCCTAAGGCTACTTTCACACATCAGTTTTTTTCCATCAGGTACAATCCGGAAAAAAACGGATTAAACGGATCCGGTACCGCATCCGTTTTATCCCCATAGATTTGCATAGTTACCGGATTGTACCTGATGGCTTTGCGTTGCATCCGTTTTTTTCCGGATGCAGCAAAATTAGTCAAAGCGGCGGCCGGAGGCAACGTGTCTTGCAACGTTTTTTTGTCCGGCAAAAAAAACGTATCGCGCCGGATCCGGCGCGATACGGCGTGTTTTACAATGAAAGCCTATGGACGCCGGATCCGGCGCAATGCGGTAAAAAATGGATGCGGCTACCGGATCCGTTTTTGTAAACTGCGCATGCACCAAATTAATTAAAAAAGCTGATCCTTCAAAAAAAAGGACAAACCGGATGCAAAAACGGATGCAAACTGTATCCACCGGATCCGGTTTTGTACGCATCCGGCATAACGGATCCGTTAAAAACCGAATCCGGTGGATACGGTTTTACATTTTTTTGCCGGATCCTTTGGATCAGGAAAAAAAGGATTGTGCCTGAATGCAAAAAACTGATGTGTGAAAGTAGCCTAAGTGTTACGCGGTCTGATTAAAATCCGTTTTTTTACATGTGACTTTGAAGCACAGCAGTTTTTAGAATAAAAGATGGATAGATTAAAAATACAGTAGACATGAAATATATATTTATTGCATAGATAGAAACAAATGTAGCAGAAATATAGTTTACAAGCTCTTTTCGATCTGTTCTATCGGCTTTCATATACCAGGAATGGTTAGGCAACAGCTAAAGTCATTGTCCCTTGAGTTGGCTGGTTGGCTTGCTGTAGACATTTTGCACTATCGTTAGGTCACTTTGCACCTACACATCATTAACCTCTTAGCAAAAAAAAGAAAACAGAAAAAAACAACTGGCTAACCTGCTGTGCCCTTTGTGGTTTGAACATCTGCAGTTTAAAAAAAACATCCATATTAAAGGATTAGTGCCTCCCACTACACGTCTACAGAAATGCCGTATACATATGTAGAGCAGGCAGCCATACACCTTGTCCTCATTAGAGGCTCGCAGGTCATGGCCTGTGCAGTGCGTCTGGAGGAGAGATCACTGACTGATGAAATATTCCTGTCCCCAGTCACCTTGCCTGCAAATTTTATAACCGTTTTCCTATAGTTCTAGCATATTCTGCTCACATCACCGATCACCTTCCCATATCGCTCTTATAGAACTTATTTTATTGTTGGAAATTCAATCTCTAGCTGAGGTGACTTAGGACATTTGGGACTGACAGCAAACAAGTCCTCTGCAGCACCACCACAGGAGAAACAGAGTATTACATGGTCCCCAGCAAAATATCAGGCTACACTGGGTCATCCGGATAGAGATGAGATTTTCAGACACTTTTCTAATTTGTGGATTTAAATGAGGGACCACTCGATTAACAATGTCTTCAAAGTATATTTGACAATGCGTTTTCTAAATTAGCCAACGCTTTGGAGTTCACCAGAATAGATCCAAAATCTTATAAGTTGATGGTTCAACAAAACCCCCCAACTTTGTCCATGTATTTAAAATAACCTAAAGTGCACGGACCCCGAATACGAACTTCTCAGGGAAGTCCATGTTACTGTTCGGGTTCGGCCACCCAGATTAAACAAAAGGCAAAATGGGGATTAAAGAAAGACAATTATGCTTATGTCGCTTCCAGGGGTATGGCAGTGTTTATCTTGGGAATGTCGCAGGGGTGGCCGTTGCCCGGTTCCGTGCCCTGGGCCATTTTTGTAATGGAGGTGTATTTACAGGGAATTAGATTAGTATTCATACGTGATGCCACTTGCGGTGTTGCAGCTATTTAGATGGAGCCGCCGCTGCAGAATGTCACTACTGGGGCTGGTGTTAATTGCAGCCTGGATGGTATGCCCTCCGCAAGCAGGGCCGGGCCTCAGAGGATGGGTGATGTGACGGGCGTCGGAAGAAGGTAGTCCACACAGAGGTTTAGTGCAACTGGTTTTTACTCACTGCTGGTTGATGGTAACTGGTTACCCGAGGCCGGCTGGTTTCACCTCCAGGTCCCCTTCGTCCCAGTGCCAATGTAGTGATCTGGTACCTTCTTACCCTGAACCTGTCTCTGGTAAATGGGTCCCCATGGCGTAGAGCAACTGGGGGTCCCCGTCCAGTGGTTTGTCCACGTCTGTCTGCCTGACGGTAGCGTGAACCCTGTGGGGTTGGAGTCTCTGGTCCTGTCCCCAGCTTTCCCTTTGTTTCTGAGTCTTCGGATTTTTAGGGTCAGCGAGGCCCTTGATGGTCCCCTCACTGTTCAGGTGTTAACAGGTCGGCTTCGAGCTCTTTTCTGTCCTAGGATCCTGTACCCCGTCAGTGCGTAGTTCCGGTAGTACTTCACCGTACTCCAAAAGCAACTACTCTCCTGGGTACCAGGTCACTGTTAACCCCGCGTCAGTACGTCTCCTCCTGTCCACCTTCACTCCTCGACTCTCTCAGACTATTTGACTCTCTGTTCTCAGTCCGCCCCTCCCACCTGGTCAACTAGTGGACTGGTTTGGCTCCACCTCTAGGCGACCATCCATTGGTCCGACCCTAGCCCTGTACCATTGTATGGGGGATTATTGGGGAAAACTGTGATTACCTGAATTTTTTATATGTGACCGGCACTAGTCTTCCGGGGCTTTAGGGGATAGGCCCTGCATCCTGGTGGGGATGCAGAACCTTGTAGCACCCTGATGTTTTCAGCGGCGCTACATTTACTAACTCTCTGCGTGTCTGTCACACTGCTTCCAGGTCCACTCATTAAACCTCATGCGTATTCACTGCTTCCCTTGCCCACCCTCTGTGATAGCATCTGTGATTGGTTGCAGTCAGAATGCCAGTGTGGCGGTATCTGTGATTGGTTGACATCACAGTAGCTGTCTGGGTCCCGGAAATGGAATGTAAAATTAAATAAATAATTGGAAACAACGGAGTTGGGTCCCCCATATTTTGATACCCAGCAGAGTTAAACTAGACAGCTGGAGACTGCAGCCCCCAGCTGTGTGTGTTATTTTGGCTGTGTATCAAAATATGAGGGACCCTATGCAGCTTTTTAAAATTATTTAAATATATAATTTTAAAAAATGGACTGCGGTCCCCCCAATTTTGATACCCAGCCAAGAGAAAGCAGACAGATGGGAGCTAATATCCTCAGGGTGGAGAGGCCCATGGTTTTTGGGCCCTCCCCAGCCTAAAAATAGCTGCCTGCAGGCACCTCAGCATTGGCTTATCCATTATCAAAATTGGTGGGGGGACCACAGGCCGTTTTTTAAAATTATTTGTTTAAATAATTAAAAAAAAAGGCTCATGGGGTCCCTCATATTTTGAAACACAGCCAAGATAATGTACACTGTTGGGGGCTGCATCCTCCAGCTCTTTGCTTTATTTGCGCTTGACATTCAACTACGGGGGACCCTATGCCATTTTTTCCAATAATTTATTTTTACACTTCATTCTCAGGCCCAGACAGCTTCAGTGAGAGCAACCACTCACAGATACCGGCATGTCGGTAGTCTGACTGCATCCAATCACAGACGCTATCACAGAGGGTGGGCAAGGGAAACAATTAGTATGCATGAGGTTTAATGAGTGGACACGGAAACAGTGTGACAGCTGTGCGGAGACGGTAAGTATAATTGTCCTGCTTTAATCCCCATTTTGCTTCCTTTTGCAGCGCCCTAGCCCTTACTAACACTATTATATAGCACTTAAGTTCAGATCCCTTAGACTTATATGGGGTTCGGTGTCTGGGGTCAACTTCGGGTTCAAGTCCGTTCCCGAGCCGGACTATATTTTTAAGTCCAACCGAAGCCGCCAAACCCGAACATCTGCGGGTTTGCCCATCTCTAACCCCAGAGGCGTATCTAGGGAGGGCTGGGGGGGCATCTGCCCCGGGCGCAGCTGTGAGGGGGGCGCTCTCGGGCTGCTTGATGCTGCGCTGTGAAAGTCTCCCCAAGGGGCTGCGTTTGCCGCTCTGCAGTGGGAGCCGCTATTCTCTGAGCGCAGCTGTCATGCTGACAGCCGCACTCATAGAATCTGCAGCTTGCGGCTCCCACTGTTCAACTGTCCTTGTATCTGTCAGACACGAGGACAATTGGAGCGGTGACGCCGATGCTTACTTCCGAGCCAGAGCGACGCCTGTAACGTGATCACATCAGCTGATCACACTGCTGACCCGGAATTCAGGCCCGCAATGCAGAGGCGGCAGAGAGCGCTGATAAGTGCTCCACTGTGGAGCTGAAGACACAGACGGAGGAACATTATGGGGTGAGGAGGGAGGTATCTATGCACACGGAATGGGAGGACAGAGGGTGGGGAGAGGGAACTATTACTGGACACATTATGAGGTGATAGAGGCTGGGGAGGGGGCAGTATCTAACGACAGTATGGAGGAGAGAGGATGGGAAGGGAGCAGTATCTATAGACACAGTAGGGGTGAGGGGGGAATGATCTTTTGACAGTATGGTGGGAAGAGAGGTTGAGGAGGGGGAAGCATCTTTGGGCACAGTATGAGGGGTGATGTATGGGGAGAGAAAGGATGAGGGGTGATGTATGGGGAGAGAAAGGATGAGGGGTGATGTACGGGGAGAGAAAGGATGAGGGGTGATGTACGGGAAGAGAAAGGATGAGGGGTGATGTACGGGGAGAGAAAGGATGAGGGGTGATGTACGGGGAGAGAAAGGATGAGGGGTGATGTACGGGGAGAGAAAGGATGAGGGGTGATGTACGGGGAGAGAAAGGATGAGGGGTGATGTACGGGGAGAGAAAGGATGAGGGGTGATGTACGGGGAGAGAAAGGATGAGGGGTGATGTATGGGGAGAGAAAGGATGAGGGGTGATGTATGGGGAGAGAAAGGATGAGGGGTGATGTATGGGGAGAGAAAGGATGAGGGGTGATGTATGGGGAGAGAAAGGATGAGGGGTGATGTATGGGGAGAGGGAGGATGCGGGGTGATGTATGGGGAGAGGGAGGATGCGGAGTGATGTATGGGGAGAGGGAGGATGCGGGGTGATGTGTGGGGAGAGGGAGGATGCGGGGTGATGTATGGGGAGAGGGAGGATGCGGTGTGATGTATGGGGAGAGGGAGGATGCGGGGTGATGTATAGGGAGAGGGAAGATGCGGGGTGATGTATGGGGAGAGGGAGGATGCGGGGTGATGTATGGGGAGAGGGAGGATGCGGGGTGATGTATGGGGAGAGGGAGGATGCGGGGTGATGTATGGGGAGAGGGAGAGTGGGGATGATGTATGGGGAGAGGGAGGGGTGATGTATACAGACATGGTATGGGGAGCAAATGGGAAAGAAATTTTGAGGACACAGAATAAAGAGTGACATGGTATGAGGAGCAAGTGGGCAGGATGGAGAGTGAGGTGGAAAAGTATATGGAAACGCAGGAGGTAGTGAGGAAGACAGTAAGGGATGAGAAAAATGTGAGGGGGCACAGAATAGAGACTGGGTAGTGGAGGGACATTGTATGAAGAGGGGGCAGAATTGGAGGACAGTGTGAGGCCATAGCGAGGAGGGGGTGGGATGAGAGGGCACAGTATAAAGACTGGGCAGTATAGGGTGATACAGTGAGAGCACAGTGTGAAGAGTAGTATGGAAAGGAGAGGGAGTGTGTGGGGCATGTATGATAAAAGGGGCAGTGTGTGGGTCATATTCTGTGCAGAGAACACAGTGAGGGACCATTATTTATTCTGGGGCACAGTGTAGGGCAGATATTTTTAAATAGAAGTATTATAATCATTCTGCTATTTTAGGGGCATCGTGATGGGATGTGCTGCAGAAGACCGGAGAAGATGGAAATCTGCAGAGACGAGATGTGAATGTGGAAAAAGTCATCATGGCGTCAGGACAAGGTGAATAGAAAGAAACGACTCAGAGGCAACATCATCTATAAGGTACCTGAATGTAAATGTTTATTTGTGATACTAACTATGTCCCATCATTAGGCCTTGGTCTCACTTGTGCATCGCTTCTGATGTGAGCGCAGTGGGACCCCCACTGATCAGCTGTTCTTGGTGCAGGTGGCCGGAAATGTTTATTTCTGGATCTGCTCTGTCCTCTGATGGTGTCCGCGGCCAGGTACTGCACATCCGCCTCATTGCTTTTAATAGGAGACTGCTGCCACAATCAGAAGACGGAGCAGATCCAGAACTGAGCACTTCCGGCCACCTGCCACCACCGCCACGGCACCTAGAACAGGCGATTGGCGAGAGATTCCGACCAATCAGACATTGGTGACCTATCTTAAGGAAAGGTCTTCAGTGTTAAAGTAATGGACAATCTCTTTAATAAAGTCTTGTGCCGTCTGACAAGTTAAGGGTTACTATGTTTTTATTTATGTTGTTAGGAGCATTAAAGGGGTTGCCCAAGTTTGTGATGAGTCTGCAGTCACTCCTTGTGTCACTCTGTGACTGTAGACTTCTGAATTCTCACAGTGCGCACACTGCACGCTGTCAGGATTCTCTGGTGCCAGCAGTGAGAGTGGGAGGTTATGAAGCTGCAAGTATGCGATTTACATAGATGTGGTCACGTGCTGAACAGACATGCTCAATGAAAATGAATTGACTGAGGCTGGACACATCAAACCAGAATGTGGCCAGAAGTCTACAACTCTCATACCTGTGCTCACATGATCGTCCATTCTCATCACTGGCACCGGAGAATCCTAAAAGTGTGCAGAACCCTGCATTGTGAGAATTCAGAAGCCTGAAGTCACTAATAGAGTCACTGCAGACTTTCATCTCTAATCTGGACAATCCCTTTAATTACAAAATTAAGTAGTGTAGTATCCTCAGTTCTAACAGTGTGTAATAGACCCACTGTCACAATTCAGCTCTGCTCGCTGGTCACCACATGGCCACTCCACTCGTATGTGATTTTCATACTTGCATGTGACAATTAGCTTTTCTTCATACATTTCTCATTGAACATTGAGAGAATTATTAAGAGAAGCTCGCTACTACGTGACTGTAAGTGTGCAAATCACATATGAGTGACTGGTCACATGACGACCACCCAAATTGCTTGGGGGGGGCGCCAGACTGAATTCTTGCCCCGGGTGCTGGATGTCGCGGGCGGGGAGGACGCCGCTGCGCTCGCTAACGCTCGGGTCCGGCGCTGCTGCGATGGCTGCTCAGTGGCTCGAGCGGTGGGCCGGATCCGGGGACTCGAGCGGCGCTCCTCGCCCGTGAGTGAAAGGGATGGTTGGTTTGGGGAATTTAGTCCGTGACACCACCCACGGGTCGTGGTGAAGATAGGCACCACCGCTGCTGATGACGGGGATCCCGGGAGCGATGGTAAGGAGCAGCTGGGATGTTGTTTTCCCCCTCCGTGGGTAGGGATTGGTGGTCCCAGGGCCCGATGATGTGACGGGGAGGCAGGGTTGGTGAGGTGCAGGGTTGCAGGGACAGCGCGGCGCGGTGCCGGATGGCACGGGTGTACTCACTCAGTAAGAGATGCACAAAGTCCTCGGTAAACCAAACGGCTGGATGGACGGGTCCCGCAGCCGGCTGTAGTGTCTCTCCCCGGACAGGTGATGGCGGCTGTCTTTCCCTGCACCTTGATGTTCTCCTTCTGACTACTATGGATTCCCAACGGTAGTCCGCTTCCCTGTGTATGGGTACCGGAGGAGCCCGTTTGCCCGCAGACGCTGGCCCTTGGGTCTCTAGCCTTAGACGGTAGCTGTATACCCTCACGGTGTGGGCGGTTGCCTTCAATCGGGACTTTTGCTGTTAGGAAACCCCTGGGGTTCCGGTCACATTCGGATTTGACTATTGTCGGCGGCTCCAAGCCTGGTCTGGGTTCGATGGCCCTGCCTGTGTGTGCTGGCTTCACTTCGCTCTCCGGTCGGTACCGGCGGGCCGTCGCCTGACCTCGGTCCTACGGTTCCGCGTTGCTTCACCACTCCTGCAGACGGCCACCACTGTCTGCCAACCTTGCTGTCAGTGCCTGGGCCACAAACCCAGACACCCAAGTGCTTGCTCCTCTCACTTCAAACTCCTACACTCAACTGTCACTTTTCCCGCCTCCAGGCCTGTGAACTCCTCGGTGGGTGGGGCCAACCGCTTGGCTCTGCCCCACCTGGTGTGGACATCAGACACTAGAGGGAGGCAACAAGGATTTTTGTTTGGCTGGTGTCCCTGTCTAATGGGGGTGGGGGTGTTTGTGTGTTATCTGTGACGACCTGGCTAGGCCAGGGCGCCACACTGGAGAGCCTAGATACACCTCTGTCTAACCCTCAGCAATATCCATCACAGTCAGGGTCTGAATGTTGACTGTGATGTGAGTAGTCTATAGAACACTGGATACGGAGGCGTACAACCTTTTTTTGTCTTAGTGCCAATTTGCCTTACTGAACTGCTCCCTAAGGCCACAATAATCAGAGTCCATGTCATAAATGTCAAATAGTTACAGGTTCACCTTCCAGTTCCAGGAGTCTTATCTAATGGAAGAACGGAGGTTCCCTTAAAGGGAATTTGTCACCAGTTTGTTACAACCTAATCTGAGAGCAGCATAATATAGAGACAGAGACCCTGATTCCAGTGATAGATAAATTACTAAGCTCCTTGCTGTAGTTTTGGTAAAATCAATGTTATAATAGTACGAGATTATCAATAGAGGACTAGTTAACCTGCTGTCAGGTAGTCAAGTATATTCATAAGGTCTGCATAACCCCTCTCTCACCACTGATTGGCAGCTTTCTGCCTATGTACAGTGTACACAGAAAGCTTTCAATCGGTGGTTATACAGAGAGCATTCAGAGAAATGGTAGAACTTCTGCAGATATAATAACAGGGATTTTTATCAAAACTGCAGCAAGCAACCCAGTAAGTGACACATTACTATAATAAAGGTTTCTGCTCCTAGACGGGGTATCAAAACCATGGTGACAAATTCCAATTAACACTCAATCAGGCATCCAGCGAGACCATCATCATCATTGTCATCATCATGTCTTGGTTACTCAGTAGAAGCTTTTATAAGTAGCTGTAGGGACTGTCCATCATGGCAGATGATTGTAGATGCCATGTCCAACACTTGAGTCTCTTCTACATTGTATCTGTCATTTCTCCTGTGAATCCCTGACCTTAGTAGGAAGAGAGAAAAGAAGCTGAGAAGATGCAGATATTGTGCCAAGTGGTCTGATTTATGTTATTGTTCATCTCGTCCTACCCATAGATGGACATCACAATGAAATATAAAGCATCTTGGCCGACTTGTAAGGAAGGATTCCATTCACAGCAGGTTATATTGGCTGGAACATAGTGATAATAAAACTGCATGTGTGAGAGAACGAACAACTCAAATAATACCTATTCCCTAAACACGAGAACCAAGCATTTATTAGACTCTAAAACGTTTTTTTCAAGATTATAAACATGACTGCTCCCTTACAATAACAGCGCCCCATCTGTCCAGAGGTTGTGAGTGGAACTGCAGCTTTAGATCATATAGTCCCATGGAACTTAGCTGCAATGCTAAACACAACCCTATGATGTGAGTAACATTACATCTGGAAGAAAGCAGCCATGTTTTCTAATCTTGTACAGCCCCTTATAGTAGATCTCAACTTCCAAAAGAGTCTATACTGGGGAGGGTGAGGCAGATTTTTGGAGAGATCATGATTGATAATCGACAATGTTCTGTACACAAATCTGCCTCACCCTCCCCAGTATAGACTCTTTTGAAAATTGAGATCCACTATTGTTATCAGAGAAAGTGAAGAGGAGGTTCTACAAAGCAGAAGACGATCAGACGGGACAGGGTGACAGATCAGTTAGGATTTAGGAGATCATGAAAGCAAAAACTTGTGGATTGTCATTTAGGGATGAAAAGAATTGAGTGTTGTGTGCATGTTTATTAGAGGTTTATTGTTGGCTTTTATGTTGGTACTAGCTGTAGTACCTGACGTTGCCCAGGATAGTACCTGTGTCTCTGTCTGTCTCCCTCTCTGTCTTTCAGCCTCTCTCTCTATATCTGTGTGTCTCTGTGTGTGTCTTTGTATGTCGGCCCTGTGAGTCTGTCTCTGTGTGTCTGTGTATCTGTCTCTGTGTGTCTATCTCTCTGTCTTTCTCTGTGTGTCACTGTCTCTGTGTGTCTCTATCTCTGAGTGTGTCTCTGTGTGTCTGTCTCTGTGTGACTCTGTCTCTCTGTGTCTCTGTCTATGTCTCTGTGTGTGTGTGTGTGTGTGTGTCTGTGTCTCTGTGTGTCAGTGTGTCTATGTCTTTGAGTCTATCTCTGTGTTTCTGTGTGTGTCTGTATCTCTGTATCAGTCTCTGTGTCTCTGTGCTCTGTGTGTGTCTCTATGTGTCTCTCGGTCTCTATGTGTCTCTGTCTCTGTATCTGTGTGTGTCTCTGTATCAATCTCTGTGTGTCTCTGTCTCTGTGTGTGTCTCTGTCTCTGTAACAGTCTCTGTCTCTGTGTGTGTCTGTGTCTCTGTATCAGTCTCTGTGTGTCTCTGTCTGTCTCTGTGTGTGTATTTATGTGTCTCTGTCTGTCTCTGTGTGTGTATTTATGTGTCTCTGTCTCTGTGTGTCTCTGTGTGTCTGTCTCTGTGTGTGTCTATCTCTGTGTGTGTCTATCTTTGTGTGTCTGTCTTTACCAAAATCATATTATCTCATACATAACCTTCCTATACTAAGAATGTCCTTCATTGCCTATAGCAACCAATCAGAGAACCTATTAATGACCTGTAGTTCCCAGTTCCATTGACTTTAATGTAAGCAGGTTTTTTGGTGAATAACTGTAAAGCGCAGGGTTAAAATTTCCCCTCAAACATAGTCTATGACGTTCCCTGAATCACATGAGGTGTCTGGGCAAAATTTCATTATTGTAAATGCGATGGTGTGGATTTCTTTAGAGGACATACACACATACATAAACATACATACATATACTCAACTTTATATATTAGATAGTAATCCATACATTACAGAAGCCTGGATGGCTCAAAATTGATATGGATACAAAAGCCTGCAATGTTGTGTTACAAGAAAACTAATTCTGGGGAGTGGAAAGGTGAAGTAGATACTTCATCTTTATGTAGTGGTTTGTTCTATCACGATCTCTTTGTCCCACTTTAGTTGGTATATTCACACTGTACCAAAGAAAGGCTTAATAAGAGGGATCATTATATTCAAGTGAAATTTACACGATCTCAATGGGCTTAAAAACTAAAAGAAAGTGCTTTTAGTGGATCTGAACTTACACCAGAATCTATACTGGAGAGGGTGAGATACTCTGCAGATCTTTATAGAGGTCATGGTCGATATTCTGCAAATTGTCAGAGAAAGTGAAGAGGAGGTTCTACAAAGACGAAGACTATCAGATGGGACAAGTTGACAGATCAATACATTCATTACTTCTGTGCGAGCTCATTGACTTGTGGTTTTACACTCCTAACCCTCTCCACTTATTACCTAAACCGGGATCCATAGAACAAAGTGCTGCAGATAGCATAATTCAGCTGAGTCTGACAGGTACTTTCTGCACAGCACTATTTTATTCCCTGACACCCCTTCCACTCCCACCCATATACTGTCCTCCTCTGTAGTGTCTCGCCCTTCATGGCCATCCTTCCTAGTCATCCTATATCACTTACAGGATCCACCTACTTGTCATGATCTTTCTTTAGCTGCTTGTACCGTTAATTGATATTATCCATTCTGCTAAATTACTATTTCTGGACCAGCCAATCATTTCTCAGCTCATCACTCAAAGCCCCTAATAGCTCACTGTTGGAGATGTGTTTTACCACTGGTGGACACAGATAGAACAGGTCCCTGTGCCAAAACAATCTAAGGGCCCTTTGCAGCCGAAGAACTCATCAAAATGCACAATTACACCTGCTCTGGAAGTCAAATGAGCCCCCTGACCTCTTGAGCCCCTATGCGGCCGCACAGGTTGCACCAATTTACAGTGAATGTCCACGCAGGAAAACTATTTCTACACTAAATTATCATTAAATTCTGGAGACTAAGAACTGGATATGTGTTTAATTAATAAAATACCTGTTCAGGTGGTCCCTGTTGGTCCTGCAGGGATGATGTGCCACCTCGGAGTTAGTCGGGCTACTCAAATCCGTGATCGTGGCTCGAGGGGGTCTGGACCTGGCTTGGCAGACACTTTGATCCGAATAAAGGGGTTATTTACAGGGAATAAGTTCGTGACGCCACCTGTGGGTTGCGGTAATGGGAGTACCGGGGCAGATGGAGTTAAGCAGCCAGATGTTAGTCCCTCCAGAGGTAAGGAAGGCCCCGGGCTCAGGGGTGTTGGTAGCTATTTTGGAGCGCAGGGTGCAGGGGACCAAGGTACTCACTGTGGGTAGTCGTGGTGCTGGATGAGGATTATAAAGCAGATACAAACGCTGCAGGTAAACCAAATTCTCTGTGTGCTGCTGCCGCTGTTGGAAGCCCATCCAAGTACCCGGTCCCACGGTGTCACATAGTAATCCGGAGCCTGCCTCCGTGCACAGTTTCTTGTCCGTGTGGCTCCCTCTAGCTTGGAACTATAAGGTCCCACTCTTCAGTTTTTAGGTAAAGATTTGCTCCCAAGGGCTGGCACTTGGGACTTTAATGGGTTGCTTTCTCTGGAAAACCCTGTCCCCCACAGTGTGCTAATGCCCTCAGTCTCTGAGCGCTCTGGGAAGGTCCCTGAAGGTCCCCTTCCTCTGCAGGTTAATTGCCAGGATGTTGAATCAGCTCCTGACCTAGGTTCCTGTACCCCGTCGTGCTCGGTACCGGTCAGTTCTTTTGGGCTTTCTGGTGCCGACAGTCTTCCTAGATTATGTCCGTCGCACCCTTATCCAATGTCACTACTACCGGTCCCCGACTCTTCTGGTCCCGGACCACTGTCTGCGACCCAACCTCGGTCCTTCTAGCCCCCAGGAGCTCACACTCCCCAGCTCATCTCTCTTTGAGGGCTCTCACTAGACTCTCTACTTCCCTCCCACCAGTCTGCCTGACCTCTAGGTGGATGGCCCTTTTCCAGCTGGACCAACCCACTGGTGTATCTGACAGGTCATGATGTGAGGTGTTGATTGGGATTTGTGGTGCTAATAGAGGTGACACCGGTTTCTGGGAACTTGGAACCATGGGGGGTAGGTCCTGCATCCTGAGGGAACAGGATGCAATTCCCTGTAGCACCCTGATGTATTCAGGGGTGCTACAATAACATCCCATACCTAACCGATGTGAACGCTGCAGCCAATCACTGACCTCAGCGATCACATGCCACACATACAAACGTTACTACTGAAGCCAGACTTTGGCTGTTAGGGTCATGTGAATGATGGACTTCATTCTCACAGGGATGAGATGACTGGACAAGGACACCAAGGCTGGCCCTCACACTGGGGACCCTGCACTGTTCCTTACCTCAGAGGTACGCTTGGTGGTAGCAAGGTTTGAGTCGCCAGCGTGACCCTAAGTCATGTCAAAGCCCTGGTGTAACTACCCTCCCCCTTCTCCACTCAATGGGTGAACCGGGACCATAGTCACAAACCCCACAACTAAACACGGACAGGGGAAGAACTAAAACTCATACACACGGCAATCAAACACAAAGGAGCGACAATACGGGTTCAGGGAAAAATCACATAAAAGGGAGGAAGTAAACTGACAACCGGGAAACTTTGATACTGCACAGAAAACACACCACAGATCACCAAAATTGCATCACCACAATAACCCGGAATCGCTGGACAAGCTGGAGTGTGCCGCCCCCACGTCAGCCGCAGGGCTGCTCGGATCTGGATCCGCGGTCGCTCGAGGGATCTCCGGACCCGGGGAACGGGGTCGCGTGGCCACTAGGAATAAAGGGGGATTATTTACAGGGGATTGTAAGGACAGTTCGTGACGCCACCTGTGGTGCGTGGTAAGATGGAGTACCGCCACTGCAATGGGGAGTACCCGGTGGCGATGGTGCGGGCAGCCAGATGTTTAACCCCTCCACGGGTAGGGGGAATGCCCCGGGACTCAATGAGGGCGACGGGAGGTGCCATTGGGACGGTAAGGGGTCGTTTGTGTACTCACTCAGTCCAATAACACTGATACCGACAACTGTGGTAAACCAAAGTTCTGGACACCGCTGCTGCTTGGAGAGAGCACGCCTGGATTCTGTGCCCGTTGGTGTTGCCTGTTAGTCTGTGGCCTTTACCTTGGCACCTAGTTTCTCTTGTTGGTCACTTGAGTATAAAACTGGTCGGGTCCCACTCATCAGTGTGGCTAACTGGGTGAGCTTGCTCTCAGGGTTCACGCTTGGGATTTTCTGGACTGTATGTGTGGAAAGTCCTATCCCCCTTGTTGCGCTAGTACCACAATGTTGGAGCGGGTGGAGAACGGGTCTTGAAGGCTCCGTCCTCGTCGTGTATATTGTCAGGATGCCTTAAGCTACTCCCTGACCTAGGGTCCACGTACCCCGTCATGCCCTGGCCCCTGCCCGGTGATGGCACAAGGCCGCCGGCTGTTGTCCTCGACAGTCCGTGCCCCTTGTCATGATCCCCTGCGACCGGGGTTCCAGCTACTACCAGGCCCAGACCAACGTCTGCCACCTAGTAGTCTCAAGGAGCCCAGCTCCTCACCTGTGACCTCTCCTCTTGAGAGTCACTGCTCAACTGACTGTCTCCTGACACTCCTGACCCTCCCTAAACCAACCCCCCAAGTGGGCGACCCTATTCCACTCAGGCCGTCCACTGGTGTGTCTGGTGGGTGTGGTGCAGTGTTCCTAGGATTTTGATTAGCTGTTCTTGGCAACATCAATGGTTAGGGACCCTTAACCAAAGAGGAGGTGGATATTGTACAGGAGGGCAGATTGCACAATACCCTGTGACGACGTGATAGGCCAGGGCGTCACAGGAGCTATTATCAGCACTGAGCAGCAGAATCCAGTACCTTATGTAGGAAGAGACTGCTGTGATTAGTAATTAGCATCCTGAGCTTCTAGCAGAGTTCCCCCAGGTCAGCAGGAATTAACTCCTGCAGGACCATTGAACAGTGCATAAAAAAAGGCGACGCCCAGCTCTGGCTCAACAACTAGGAGACATCAGGTTGTTTGTCAAACTCTGCAGTGTGAACAGAGCCGGCGGGTCCCATAACAGTTCACGTTGCCAGTTCACGTTGCCCGTCACAGGGGACAGTCATCTTAAAGTAAAGATAGAGAAAGGGACACTGTGCTGCTCCAGGCCGCAGCAGCTCCCACTAAGAGTGCATTAAGGAAGGCCTACAACCCGCCAGGCAAGGAGAGGTAATTTTACCGATCAGGGATCATGCTGCTCACAGATGGTCATCAGCCATTGTATTGCCAGTATGTGTTCTTATCTGTGAGCAGCATGATCCCTGATCGGTAAAATTACCTCATTGGAGGACTGTTCTTTTTCTGTGGATGACTTTGACAGAATTGTGTCATCTTGATGTGGTCTAATTGTGGACAGCCCCTGATGAACCTCCAAATGATCGCCCGCTATGGGAGAGAAACGCGTCGGGCAAGGGCAATGAGCTGCTGAATGTGGCTAAGTACTGGCCATTTGGCCTTTTCTATCATCGATTGTGATGGACATTTGCTGCATACACATATGGAGAATGGTGATGTTGCCATAACCCTAAAACTGACTATTTAGTCCTATTATTATCCATACTCCTTGTCCTTTATCTTAATCATTGTTTGATCATTGTGGTCTACAACGAATATCAATATAAAAAAAGTGTATGATATACTGGGTATGAGGAGTAAAGAATACTATTCTGGATGAATGTAATGATATCACTGTGGATTTTGTAAGGCCCTTAACTAGACCAGCAGCACCTACAGGTTGAGTGTAGGGTCATAAGGGCCAGTCCTCGGTGAGCGGGGGCGCCAATCCGTCATCTACAAGGGTGCCAACCTCCGTGGTAAGGAAGGGTGATACTAGGGAAATTTGGCCGGGGGCCCCATCTCCTAAAGTGTATGCTATGAATAGCCTGTTTTTACTTGCACCTTTTTGAAATTTATATAATAAAGTATTAAATTTTATGGGGGTTTCTTTTTTGTTTTTTTTGCTTGCTAGTTGTCAGTTCCTATGTTTCCTGTGCCCGTTTCCTGTGTCTTCTAACGTGTACCTGTGTTCTAGTATCTGCTGTACCCTCAGCTCCAGTTAGAACCTGCCATCCAGTCTGTATCTGCCTGCACCAGCCGTCCAGTCTGCACCTGTACTGAGTCTGTTCCTGCGTTTCCAACCCTGGGGGTCAGCTGCCATGGCCTGGGACACTGCCATGGGAGTGGTACCTGACGTCTATCTACAGCCAAGCCCATCTTCATCATGAGAGACTCTGGTGAAAACCCAGTAGGCGCTTAGTTAAGCCTCTCCCACGTCAGGGTAAGCCACGTCCCCCCTGTGGTCTAGTGAGTCTACTCCCGTTCGCCTTCCTGGCGAGCGTTACTGTTTCATCAGATTTTCATCAGAGAAAGAGTCATATGAGTTTCATCCAAATATGGTTTGAGTTAAATCAGTGTTTCCTGGATTAGAAAAAAAAACATTTTGCTACCTTTTCCTATCTACCGTAGCAGTCTGTGGAGGGCATCCAAGTACTGTCCATTTTTTTCATAGACCCATAGGCTTGCATTGCCAATTTTAACACTCAGCTCCGAATCGGACATGTGTCCGCGATCTTGTGCAGACCACTCAGTCTGAAAGAAAAATTGCGCATGTGAACTACCCCATGGACCATACTGAATGTCTGAATTGAGACCTTAGAGGTACTGAAGCAGCATTCATAGGCAGTTAGATATTAGTCGTCTCGGGCAGCTTATTGGCAAATAAAATGTAGTTTGTGCCATTCCCCTCTGCTGGGGAGTAACCTGTCTTGATATTAACTACACATTTTTATCCTTTTTTCACCAGCTCTCTTTGGCTGGCATGCATCTTCAAATTTTAGGCTACTAGATTACGTTTCCGTGACCTATGCTACAGGAAGCATGGGTCATTATCTGCAACCGGTCGTGTCAACTGGCCTGTGTATATCCATTTTCATGCTAGTACTGGAGCTGAACTAATTTTAAGAATAATTTAATAATGTCTAAGGATTGATTTCTGAAGCCCGCGGGCTTCAAATAACTATTACAGTGAAATAATATATGGACTATAGGCTGAGCTCTTTACCTCTACTACCCTGGTTATTTTAGCTAGAATACTGATAATACGGTCTTAAACATCCCTGAGATCTATTAATACTAACATATGGGATATATCGTATTAAAATATTACATTTTGACCATTGCCACCTTGCCTTTTATCAAGAATCTCACAGTTTTGTGATCTTATATTTTAGATATTTTTTAGGACATCAGCTTCTGCAAGGTAGTCTATTTTGTTTTTTACTCTAAATGGATACACTTAGAATCAACCAGCTGCCACCTGCCACCACTAGGGTGAGCTTCAGAGCTTACAGTATACTAATTTGCTCAAGACTTTAAAAAGAACCCGTCACCAGATTTGTCCCTGATAAGCTGCGGCCACCACCATTTGGCCCTTATATACAGCATTCTACAATACTGTATATACAGTAAGTGCCAAAGCCGTTCAGTATAGCGTAAAAAACATCTTTATTTTACTCACCTAGGAGGCGCTCCACTCCAATGGGCGTCGCTGCTCATGAGTCTGGCGCCTCCTCTGTGCTGCAATCACCATCCTCTTTCCCAGCCCCACGTGGATGATGGGTTCTATGTCATCCACACACGCTATCTGTAATGCCTGCCTGGATCCACAGACTCAGACGGGCTGTAAGGGACAGGCTAGAGGGAAGCCACTGACCAAGCAGGTCCCCTAGAACCCTGAAACTCTTTAACCCCTATACAGGGATTTGGTATTACACAGGGCCCAAGGTGATCACTACCTGTGGAGGGCTGCAGCCCGGAGAGTAGTAGTCAGGCAGGGTCAAACCAGGAATTGCAGAACAGGGACAGAATTGGCAGGCAAGGACGTAATCAGTAAACGAAGCAGAGGTCAAATCAGATCAGGCAGCGAGGTACATAAACGACAGGCAGAAGGGTAGTCAGAACACAAGCAAGGTCAGCGCACAGGAATCAAAATACAAACAGCACAGGAACCAGGAATACAAACTATCTCTGGCAGTGGTCACATGACAGGAAGGGGAATAGGAAGGGTGTGGTGTCTTCCCATTGGCTGCAGGTGAATGATGGCAACTTCAGCTGGAAGACACACGCCACCTACAGTCAGCCAGTAGTACTGCAGGTTCCAGGGAAACCCAGCCTAGTGGATGAGCGGAGCCTGCGCTCAGCAGAGCCACGGGCACCGACTCCTCTCCAATCACCAACAAGATCCATGGTGGGAACATGGCGTCGCCTGGTGATCGGAGCAGAAGTCGCAGGAGCGGACTCCGGTGGGGACATGACACTGGCATTGCGGTCCTGCGCAGGCACACTTTGATCTGCCCTGCTGAGGACAGATCAAAGTACTGTAATGCGCAGGCACGAGGAAAGGTCAAAAACCACCCGCATATATGCAATACAATACTCTGATCTGCCATCAGTTTGGAAGTCTCAAAATATTTATTTATTACCATTACTTGAAATGGCCACCAAGTAATAGAAGGTTTCTACTATAGCAGCTGCTGCCGAGGGACTGTCTGGGTTACCGCGGCTTTTCCTAGCCAAATCAGCTCAGATGACACACGTATGATATCGGGAGGACTACTGTTTTTGAGAACAGGTTATGGAAGGTTAGCTGCCATTGCTACCAGAGATTTGTGAAGCTGTACTACTAAAGTCATTAGTTGATTGGAGTTGATACTATACAGCTCCACTTTGTGGATCTGTGTAAATCCATACAGATTAAAGTAAAGGAGTTGCTGGCTTTGGATAATCCCTTTTTTTCTGATCAAAGGGGGCTCCAGTGCTGGGACCACCAGAGAATAGCTGTAACTGGGCAACAAGGAATTATGTCCTCTGCAGTGCCCCCACAGGCCAAATTAAGTATTACACTGCTCCTATAGAAATTAATGGACACTCTGCCTAAAGTCTGCTTTACACGCTGCAATGTATCTTACAATGTGTTGGCGGGGTCATGTCGTAAGTGACGCACATTCGGCATAGTAAGTTACATTGTAGTGTGTGACAGGTACGTGCGATTGCGATTGAATGTTAAAACATTCATCGCACGCACATCATACCTTTCTCTAGAATTGCACATCAGATTGTTCATCGTACCCGGGGTAGCACACATTGCAGTGTGTGACAACCCGGGAACGATGAACAGATCTTACCTACGTCCTGCGGCTGCCGGCCCACAATGCAGAAGAAAGGAGGTGGGCGGGATGTTTACGTCCCGCTCAGCTCTGCCCCTTCGCTTCTATTGGCCGGCTGCCGCGTGACGTCGATGTGACGCCGAACGTCCCTCCCACTCCAGGAGGTGAACGTTCGCCACCCACATCGAGATCGTATGGAAGGGTAAGTACGTGTGACGGGGGTTAATCGTTTGGGCGGCACGTTCAACAAATTGAACGTGCCACACATACGATGGGGGCGTTGCAAATTGCATACGATATCGTATGCGAAATTGCAACGTGTAAAGCAGGCTTAAGACATGCACATTGTACTTACTGTTATCCTTTCTGTATAATACATAAAGGATATAAAGACCCCAATTAGGCATTTGAGAATAGTTTTTTTTTTCTAAACCAGACAATCCCTTTAATTTTATGTCTATTTCTCGAATGGAAACGCAAAGCTGAAATATACCAAGTAGTGATTAAAAGGAACGATGAAAGGAAACGACAACATTTTGGAAGCATTAAAACTTTTGTGACGCATTTTTCCTCTTTTTAACTAGATTCATGCAGATTACTGACATGAAGAAATTGCATTCCATTAAACCATCCTCTAACATCCTACCTTATTACCACCATCGCAGATCCTCCTGACACAAGAGCATCGAAGGCGCAGGATTTATAGAGGAAGGCATAATCTTGGCGGAATTTTAATTAAAATGAAGGAAAATTATGGTTTGCCTGCAATATTTCAGCGCTTTTACATATTTTAGTGTTGGGAACCCCAAAATTCAATTACAAAGTTGACATTTTTGAATTACTGAATATTTTTCTAAAGATACTTTCCTGAGGTCTAATGGAACTTGTTAAAATATTCATGAGGCCAACCTTGAAACACGCCACGAGGTGTAAGATGTTTTTATGGTGTTGATTAAAGAGTAACTCCTAAAACCTGAGAGGATCTGATTGTTTTTGCAATTGGTTTTCCTTAAAAATGTTGCACTGTTTTTTTCCTGTAGTCGCTTTGTTGCAATATACAGTATATTTGCTGGCTGCAGAATGAGTTAACTGAGAATCCATCAGCGAGCTTGTTCTAATGGGAGAGTTTATACAGGTTATGCTCCTACTGCTCAGCTCCTTCTAACTGATTTATGACCACAGGACAATTAAGGTGAACTTTGTGGTCATAAATCAGCTGAATGGAGCTCATAGAAAGGAAGATAAGAATTATTAGCAGTGACTATTCGGGTTCGGATTATTTGTAATGAATCCCAAATTATTATTCCGGTATTCATTACGAATTACGAACCTATTGGAAGTAAATGGGGAACCTGAGCATTTTTCATGAAGATTTCCCAGAAAAATGCACGGGTTCCCCATTGACTTGCATTAGGTTTGTTATTCATGATGAATACCAAAATAGTACTTGAGGATTCATTATGAATAATCCGAACACAAATAGGTACTATTCAACTATTAGTAGTAATTACTATTAGTAATAGTTACTATTCAACTAGTTATTAACTCTCTTGTTATAACAAGCTCACTGACGGGTTCTTAATGTGACGCCCTGGACTAGCCAGGTAGTCACAGGTAGGCCCCCTGCACAAACACCAGCCCTAAAAAGGTATCATCAGCCAACCTAAAAACCCTGAGTCACCCCTCTCAGGTCTTGACGTTCACACCTGGGGGCGGAGCCAGGCGGTTGGCCACACCCTCCGAGGAGTTCGGATAGCCTGAGGCGGGAAAAACAGGCAGAGAGAGAGAGATCTGTTAGGGAAGTGGAGTAGAGAGGAGTAACGTCTGTCAGGGATCTGGGTAGGAGCCCGGATACCCTGTGGCTAGGAGGCAGACAGTGGTGGCCGCCTGCAGGAGCCGGGAAGATGGCTGGTGGAACCGTCAGGGACCAGGACAGGGTAGTAGCCCGCTACCGAACCAGGGAACCGAACAGAAACCGGAGCACAAGGAGGGGTACTCAGACCCAGTACGAGGCCCAGAAGCCACTGGACCGAGTCGAATTCACTGATTTGGGTCTGGACCTTAGGTTCTTTCCCACCCATGTCCCGACTGAAGGCAACAGCCCAACGAGGGGGATAGAAAGCCACCGCCAAGGCATAGAGATCCCACGGGCCAGCGTCTGCGGGCAAACGGGCTCCCCGACATCCACTAGCTGGGGAGCGGACTCCCGTCGCTGAAGCGAAGGAAGTCAGCATTCTACTACAGAGGTGCAGGAGAAAGGCGGGGACCACCAACCTGAGTAAGGGGCAAAGTGCAGCCGGCTGCGGGCACCGACCACCATCCTTTTGGTTTACCAGAGACTCCGATGTATTTATAATAGTGAGTACAACAGTGCCCTCGGGCAGCGCATCGCACCGCACCATCCCGCCCGCACCTCACAACCACCGGGCCCCGGGACCATCACACCCTGCCCACGGAGGGGTCAACACCAGGCTGCACAACACCGTCCCCGGGAGCCTAGTTAACGTCCACACTCACCACAACCCGTGGGTGGCGTCACTAACTTAACCCCCAAACAACCGCGGCCCCGGCCGTGAACCTTCCCCACCGAACACCACCCCTCACGTAGCGCCAGCATCCCTTCAGAGCGACGTGACCCCCGGGTCCGGGAGGAGCTCGAGCCACCCACCGACGAGCACGGATCCGAGCGGCTCGGCAGCCGGCCGAGCCCTGGGGCGGTACATTAGTTAACTCTTTCTGCATCCAACAACAAACAGTGCAACACAGAGGGTATAAAAGGCATATGGTGCAAAGTTTTTAATGAAACATAATAGCAAAACTTATTTTTAGCCAAAAATACATGCATTTAAGTAAAAAAAAAGCCGCTAAAGGAATCCATACCTTTAAAAAAAATGTTCTTTACCATAAAGTTCTTGTTGGCCTGAGTGAACTGGTCCATAGACGAGCGTCTAATCGGTAATGTCTAGCTGATCATCACTTGTTAGTGGGCCGAAAAGCCCTGTGTAAATGGGCCTTTAATGCTCTGCCTTACCATAGATAAAACTGCGCAATTTTTTAAATCAGTATACTACAAACTACACCTCTATCCTAGACCACCAGGGATGGGATATTTAATCCCAAGCTCACCCAGGATCCTACCATCAACATCTAGAGTAAAAAGAACCCTTTCACCACCAAATATTATTTGGGCATTGCACTGCCATATTAAGTGCGCTCTTTTGGGGACTTAATGAAAGTATTATGTGGATGGTATACTAGAGTATTATTTAGGTATAATGTTACTATTCTTTAAAATCTAATTTATAGGGTTCCTTCCATCTTCATAAATGGGTATTGTTGGATAGTGTTTGTACAGTCAGGGCCAGAAATATTTGGACAGTGACACAAGTTTTGTTATTTTAGCTGTTTACAAAAACATGTTCAGAAATACAATTATATATATATAATATGGGCTGAAAGTGCACACTCCCAGCTGCAATATGAGAGTTTTCACATCCAAATCGGAGAAAGGGTTTAGGAATCATAGCTCTGTAATGCATAGCCTCCTCTTTTTCAAGGGACCAAAAGTAATTGGACAAGGGACTCTAAGGGCTGCAATTAACTCTGAAGGCGTCTCCCTCGTTAACCTGTAATCAATGAAGTAGTTAAAAGGTCTGGGGTTGATTACAGGTGTGTGGTTTTGCATTTGGAACCTGTTGCTGTGACCAGACAACATGCGGTCTAAGGAACTCTCAATTGAGGTGAAGCAGAGCATCCTGAGGCTGAAAAAAAAGAAAAAATCCATCAGAGAGATAGCAGACATGCTTGGAGTAGCAAAATCAACAGTCGGGTACATTCTGAGAAAAAAGGAATTGACTGGTGAGCTTGGGAACTCAAAAAGGCCTGGGCGTCCACGGATGACAACAGTGGTGGATGATCGCCGCATACTTTCTTTGGTGAAGAAGAACCCGTTCACAACATCAACTGAAGTCCAGAACACTCTCAGTGAAGTAGGTGTATCTGTCTCTAAGTCAACAGTAAAGAGAAGACTCCATGAAAGTAAATACAAAGGGTTCACATCTAGATGCAAACCATTCATCAATTCCAAAAATAGGCAGGCCAGAGTTAAATTTGCTGAAAAACACCTCATGAAGCCAGCTCAGTTCTGGAAAAGTATTCTATGGACAGATGAGACAAAGGTCAACCTGTACCAGAATGATGGGAAGAAAAAAGTTTGGAGAAGAAAAGGAACGGCACATGATCCAAGGCACACCACATCCTCTGTAAAACATGGTGGAGGCAACGTGATGGCATGGGCATGCATGGCTTTCCATGGCACTGGGTCACTTGTGTTTATTGATGACATAACAGCAGACAAGAGTAGCCGGATGAATTCTGAAGTGTACCGGGATATACTTTCAGCCCAGATTCAGCCAAATGCCGCAAAGTTGATCGGACGGCGCTTCATAGTACAGATGGACAATGACCCCAAGCATACAGCCAAAGCTACCCAGGAGTTCATGAGTGCAAAAAAGTGGAACATTCTGCAATGGCCAAGTCAATCACCAGATCTTAACCCAATTGAGCATGCATTTCACTTGCTCAAATCCAGACTTAAGACGGAAAGACCCACAAACAAGCAAGACCTGAAGGATGCGGCTGTAAAGGCCTGGCAAAGCATTAAGAAGGAGGAAACCCAGCGTTTGGTGATGTCCATGGGTTCCAGACTTAAGGCAGTGATTGCCTTCAAAGGATTCGCAACAAAATATTGAAAATAAAAATATTTTGTTTGGGTTTGGTTTATTTGTCCAATTACTTTTGACCTCCTAAAATGTGGAGTGTTTGTAAAGAAATGTGTACAATTCCTACAATTTCTATCAGATATTTTTGTTCAAACCTTCAAATTAAACGTTACAATCTGCACTTGAATTCTGTTGTAGAGGTTTCATTTCAAATCCAATGTGGTGGCATGCAGAGCCCAACTCGCGAAAATTGTGTCACTGTCCAAATATTTCTGGACCTAACTGTATATATGTGACGCCCCTGGACTATCAGGTCGTCACAGGGTACTGCACAACCTGCCCTCCCATGCAGTATCCACCTCCTTCTTGGTTATGGGTCCCCAACTATATGGTGTTGCCTACATCAGCTAATCAAAACCCTAGATACACCCTGCACCACACCCACCAAACACACCAGTGGACAGCTTGAGTGGAATAGAGTCGCCCACCTGGGGGGTTGGAGAAGGGAGTAGTTTGGAAGTGAAGGAGAGAGGAGGTCAAGAGCAGGGCTCCTAGGAAGCTATCTAGGTGGCAGACAGTGGTCTGGGCCTAGAGGAGCTGAACCCCGGTCGCAGGGGATCGTGGCAAGGGGCACAGAACTGTCGAGGAGGACAACCGGCGGCCTTGCACCATCACCGGGCTGGGACCAGGGCACGACGGGGTACGTGGACCCTAGGTCAGGGAGTAGCTTCAGGCAACCTGACAATTTACCCGACAAGAACGGAGCCTTCAAGATTCGCTCTCCACCCGCTCCAAAATCGGGGTACTAGCGCAACGAGGGGGATAGGACTTTCCACTAAAAATGGTCCAGAAAATCCCAAGCGTGAATCCTGAGAGCAAGCTCCCACACTTAGCCATAGTGGGGAGCAGGACCCAGCAGGTTTCATACTACCGTGACCAATAGAGAAGTAAACTGAATGCCAGGAGGCAGGTCACGGATCACCAGGCAGCACCATTGGGGACGGGACCCGAACTAAGCTCCCCTCAGCGGCAGCGGTATCCAGAACTTTGGTTTATCCAGTTGTCGGTGTCAGCTTAATGGACTGAGTGAGTATGCAAGTGACCCCTTCACTCCCAACGGCATTCCTCTTCACCATCACCGGGTCTCGGGGTATTCTCCCCCCACTCCCCCCTACCCGTGGAGGGTCACAAAACCTGGCTGCCCCGTTCCATCATCCCAGGGTACTCCCACGGCAGCGGTGGTACTCCAAATTACCCCATACCACGGGTGACGTCACAAACTTTACAATCCCCTGTAAATACCCCCTTCAATTGAGTGGCCGCACGGCCCCCGGATCCGGAGACCCCTCGAGCCACCGTGGATCCGGATCCAAGCAGCTCGGCTGCTGGCACGGGGGCGGCACATATACAAGCAATTTTACCATTTGCTGCTTATTGAAAGTTTTAGGTGTCACTGAGATATAGACTTTTTTGTGTTTACAGCTTGTTGGCTTGGCGACCGACCACCAATTGTAAACAATAGAACATGTGTTTTGTTTGTTACCTCTTTTTTTTTTTTTGTTTACAGCTTGGAGACCGACCACTGCTGGTAAATAGCAGAACATGTGTTTGTTTGTTACCACTACAGTGGAACCTTGGAATAAGAGTAACTTGGTTTGAGAGCGTTTTGCAAGACAAGCAAAGCTTTTCACAAATTTGTAACTTGGTTTAAGAGCAATGATTTGCAATAAGAGCAAATCCTCACCATGCACACGTCTGGTTCCGTCCTTTCACCACGCTCTGACCCACTCTGGCGGTAACTTTCTGTCCATATGTATTGATTACTGTATACAGTATACCATTGTACAGTACAGTATATACTATAAAGCATGTCTATCAATTCGCATTTGTGGATACAGTATTGTACTTTCTTTCTGATAACCAGTACAGCACATTGCTTATACTGTACCTTCTGCACACCAACAATTCTATTGTAAGCTAAAGTGCAGTTTAATTTGTGTTATATGCTTTTACTGTACAGTGTTTTGTACTAGTGTACTGTAATAATTTTATATGGATACAGTACATTATTTTATATTACTGTATTAAGTTTGTATAAATGCAGCAAATATTTTTGGGTTGTGGAACGAATTGTCTGTGCTTTAATTATTTCCTATGGGAAAATTCGCTTTGATATAAGAGTAACTTGGTTTAAGAGCATAATCCCGGAACCAATTATGCTCGTAATCCAAGGTTCCACTGTATTTTGAAGCTGGACACTATTTTGTAAGCGTTATTTTGACGCTGTTCTCCATTAATCACGAAAAGATTCATCACAATCCTAACTAAACAACAATGGTGGTCGGTCTCCTAGGCAACAAGCTGTAAACAAGTGTTAATATCTCAAGAACGGCTGTAAAAATTTAATAAGCAATAAATTGCAAGTGCTTGTTTCTACAAGGACTATTCAACAATTTCAGCTTATAAACCTTTACGATGTAGCTGATCACCAAGACAGGACAAGATGTGAACGATATTGAGGTGACTTTTATGTCTACAGTATATATATGAATCTTTTTTTCATCATGTCAAGGTTTCATATCTTTTAAGCCTTAGATGACAGGCATTTCCGAAAATGACAGATGGTCATTGTCACCTCCCGACCCTGCCAGGAGGCCAAGACACAATCAGAAATAGGATTTTTTTTTAATAGTGACAGCAGATGCCCACATGGTTACTCCAGACATAAAGAAGGGTTTTAGGTTGCATCCGTAAGGAAGGGAAGGGCCAAATAATAAGACCGAGCATTCAGGCCTTCCAAAGAGAAGATGGATCTCTTGTGAAGGCCAGAAGCGGCTGCTCAGCAACCCAAGCTTTAAATATCACTACTTGTCACTGGATATCCTTAATGTGATATCCTACAGAGCCGCACTCTCTTCTGTCTCTGCATCCGAACAATCTCCTTAATCTCAGCACAAGAAACCTGAGAAGTCGTCTCTGGAGCAGAACAAACCGGCATTACCTATCCTGATGTGTGCAAAATGGATATTTATGAATTTCTACTGCTAAATGGGTCCAGGAACAATATTCCCCAAGAGCTCCCGTGTATTAGGCCTGGATTATTTCAGGCTGGGCTGACTGTGTCAGGAAAGATTTAAGGGCTGATTTCTAACATGGGAGTTTTGCACGTCTTTTGTGTAATTACATAAAGGTCAGAAACCTCGGCAGGCAGCCACCCTGGTTGTCCACCCAAATAAACACTGCCGGGCTTATCCAACAACACTGGACGCTCCATATGTCACAAACCACCGGGGGGGTCACTCAGAAATCCCCCGCGCTGGCTACCAGTACGTCACAATCGGGGGGTAACAAGTGGGGGTCACCCCTCCTTTATACCTCCCGACCGACAGACAGAGCACGTGACGCGCTCTCTAGCGCCCCTCTTATAGTCAGGCCAATTATGGAATTGCCCGACAATAAGCAAGGAGGCCGCTATACTACTTATGCCGATTATTGAAGGGTCCCCAGTGAGAGTAGGGTATATATTCCCCCGACCTCCGCGGGCGGAATATATAAAACCTCCCCGGATCTCACTGGCCTCCCCACAATAATCCTTGGCACAACTCGCTGCCACCAACCGCTTCACGGTAACTATTAGCCGAACACACAGACGTGGGATTCAAGATCGAGATAACAGAACAGCCCAAGATTAATTATATAATTTAATCAGCCTAAAGCACACTAGAAACTACAATATATACAATAGGGAATCTACAGAATATACATATGTCAGAGTACAGTTACAGATAAAGCATGGTTTACAAACAGGTATGCAATTCAATCAGTTACCTTGTGCGTCTGGCCACAGGGGGGCGCTGTAGACCAGGTTTCTAGGAACTCCCACAGATGTTTCCTGCACGTGACCCCCAGCGAAAGAACACTGGAAAATGGCCGAAGTAGGGTTATCAACCTGGGCAAATCCGGGTCCCCTCCTACCTTCGTGACCTCAGAGGGAGCACTGCTCCACCCCTGGCTGGAGTTATGGACAAAATCCACAACATGGAATATGGCCATAACTTTGCCTGGGAGCGTCGTAGGCGGACGCCAATGCTCTCATTGTGACAGTTATGAATTTAGCTACAGAATGAGAGGACTCATGACTTGTCTACTAGTTCCCCATTGGCTGATATCACGCCTGGGGTATTTCCCAAGCTCCCGCTCCCATAAAAAGGGTGTGCCAGCATCGTCCGCATGCGGAGACACCATTTTTATGGTTGCCATATTTATCGGAAATATGGCTTGCGAGATATGAACCATTTTTTACTGGAGTCGTTCTGTCTGGATACTTCCAAGCTTGCTAATTAGATAGCAGCTCCTACCACAGGGTCACGGCAGGGAGTCATCCTGTGTCCATTGTTCCCACATCACCTAATTTCCATATCATAGGAGATGGCCATGGGATGTGACACCTTCACAGATGCTGGACATTGAGGACAAGAAGGGAGGGGGGCACTGCCAGGGAGTGATGAGCGATTATGACTGGAAGTCATAATTCATCTTCATATCCCGGGATTTGCCTCACACCTCCCCCCTTTTGAGGGCGCTAGGGGGCAGCACACTCCGGTGTTCCCCCGTGCGCCCGTCCGCGACCTCTCCTTGTCGGGACAGCCCGTCTGCGTTACCGTGGTCACGGCCCCTTTTGTGGCGAATGGTGAAGTTGTATTGCTGGAGCGCAAGGCTCCATCGCAACAATCGCCCATTCGTCCCAGAGACGGTGTGCAACCAGCTGAGGGGATTGTGGTCCGTCTCCACGATGAAGTGGCGCCCGTATAGATAGGGTTGCAGACGCTGCAGGGCCCACACTATGGCCAGGCACTCCTTCTCCATCGTGGAATAGGCCACTTCCCGTGGTAACAGCTTCCTGCTCAGGTACAAGACTGGGTGCTCTTGGCTCGCAGAGTCCACCTGGCTGAGCACCGCACCGAGGCCGAAGTCACTGGCGTCGGTCTGTACTACAAACGGCCGCGTGAAGTCGGCTGCCTGTAGCACGGGCGGGCTGGACAGGGCGTCCTTTAGGGCCCGGAAGGCTGTCTCGCAGTCCATTGTCCAATCGACTGCAGAGGGCAGCTTCTTCTTGGTGAGGTCCGTCAAGGGCTTTGCCAGGCTACTATAGCATGGAACAAACCTCCTATAGTACCCAGCGGTCCCCAAGAAGGACATCACCTGCTTCTTGGTCCTGGGGGTGGGCCAGGATGCGATGGCCTCCACTTTCTCAGGCTCGGGCTTCAGTGTTCTCCCGCCTACCCGGTGACCGAGGTACTGGACCTCGCTCATGGCCAGCTGACACTTTCCCGGCTTGATGGTCAAACCTGCCCGGTGGATCCGCCTGAGCACCTGTGCTAGATGCTCTAGGTGGTCCTCCCAGGTGGGACTGAAGACGGCAATGTCATCCAGGTACGCGGCCGCGTACTCTTCAAGTCCCTTGAGCAGGGTGTTGACCATCCGCTGGAAAGTGGCAGGGGCATTCCTCATCCCGAATGGCATCACCGTGGACTCGTATAGTCCAAATGGGGTAATAAAGGCAGAGCGTTCCCTGGCCTTGCGAGTCAGGGGGATCTGCCAATATCCACGGCTCAGGTCCATGATGGTCAGGTACTGAGCCCCGGCCAACTGATCGAGCAGGTCATCGATGCGTGGCATTGGGTGCGCATCGGCGACCGTGACAGCATTGAGCCCCCTGTAGTCCACGCAGAACCGAGTGGTTCGGTCCTTCTTAGGGACGAGGACTACAGGCGAGGCCCAAGCGCTGTTGGATGCCTGGATCACCCCCAGCTTCAGCATCTCGTCAATCTCCTGGCGCATGTGTTGCTGCACCTCCAGGGAGACCCGATATGCTGAACGCCGGATCGGGGGATGATCCCCAGTGTCCACGTGATGGACAGCCAAGTCAGTCCTTCCGGGCTGGTTGGTAAACAACCCCCGGAAGGGGAGGAGGGTGGCCCACAGCTGGGACCGTTGGTCCTCCAAGAGCTGGTGGCCAACCTCCACATCCTCAATGGATCCGCCTGCCCTAACCTGGGCTAGCATATCCAAGAGGGTTTCCGCTTCTCCCTCCTCGGGCAGGTTGCACACGGGGAGCGCACATGCCTCCCGCTCATGATGTGCCTTCATCATGTTCACATGGAAGGGCTTCCGCCTTCCACGGGCAGGGTCCAGGGTGACCAGGTACGTCACAGGGTTGAGCTGCTGGTACACGAGGTATGGGCCTTCCCAGGCTGCCTGAAGCTTGTCCTGTGGTACGGGGACCAGTACCCACACCTTTTGACCCACTTGGTAGGTCCTCTCACAAGCGTTCTGGTCGTACCAACGCTTCTGATCGGCCTGGGCTTGAGCCATATTGTCGTGTACCAGTTGCGTCAAGGCCTGCATTTTGTCCCGGAAGCGCATGACATACTCGATAACCGACACTCCAGGGGTGGCCAAATCCCCTTCCCAAGCCTCTTTCACCAGAGCCAGGGGGCCCCGCACACGTCGCCCGTACAGGAGCTCAAACGGTGAGAATCCTGTTGAGGCCTGTGGAACCTCCCGGTAAGCAAATAACAGGTGTGGGAGATACCGCTCCCAGTCACGCCCGTGGGAGTCGACCAACATCTTAAGCATCTGCTTTAAGGTGCCATTGAACCGCTCGCACAGGCCATTAGTCTGTGGATGGTACGGGCTGGCCACCAGATGTCGCACCTGGACTTGCTTACAGAGGGCCTCCATCAGCTGGGACATGAATTGGGTCCCCCGGTCAGTGAGCATTTCCTGGGGAAAACCCACTCGGGAGAAAATCTCCAGCAATGCGGTGGCCACCTTGTCAGCCCGAATGGACGACAAGGCCACTGCTTCTGGGTACCGGGTGGCATAGTCCACTACCGTCAGTATGAAGCGTTTCCCGGAGCTGCTGGGGATGGCCAGCGGGCCGACCAGATCCACAGCCACCCTCCTGAAAGGCTCATCGATGATTGGCAGAGATACTAGTGGGGCTTTGGGGTGTGGCCCCGCCTTCCCCACTCTCTGACAGGTTTCACACGAACGGCAGTAGGCAGCCACATCGGCCCCCATTTTTGGCCAGTAGAAATGCTGGTTTAACCTGGCCTTGGTCTTAGCGATCCCTAGGTGTCCGGCCATCGGAATCTCATGTGCGATCCGCAACAACTCCGTCCGGAACGGATAGGGTACCACCAACTGTCGGTCCCTGGGCCACGCCTCCGGTGAACCCTGCTGGACCGTGGCCCGGTACAGCCGTCCTTGGTCCCAGACCACTCGCTCCGGGTCCGAGTCCGAGGGAGGCTGTGCCGCCTGCTCCTTAAGAGCTTTCAGGCTGTCGTCAGCTTCTAACGCTGCCTGAAACCCCTGACTAGATGTGGCCAGAATCGACGAGACTGTCACATCTTCGGTCAGTACCCCGGGACCTGTGTCCTGGCCTCCACCTGACTCGGCTGCCACTTGGTCAGAAGGGGAAGAGCTATCGGACCTCCGGGAGGCCCCTTGGCTTCCAGCACTCCCACTGCGGGTGACAGCGGCCACAGCCGCTGCGACCGTGGGTCGTGCCTGCTCCTCCTCCGTTCCTGACCAAGTCGCCGGTTCAGGCAGACCGACCTGGCTTCCTGACACCCCGGTTGTGGGGGAACCATGCACCGAGATCTTACCTGGGAGCACTTCCGCTCCTGGACCGGCCTCAATCTCACCTGCCTGTTCCCCTCCTGCAGCAACAGAACCCCGCTGTGAAATCTCTGGGGACCCCACATTTGCTGTGGTAGCCCCCACCCCACACACTGGTCCTCCCCCTGCAGCACCCTGCTCTCTGCTTATCCCTGCAGAGGGCAGCAGATCCCAGCTCACAGGCTGATTACTTGTAGAGGCATTGTCACACCTTTCTCTGACCCCCTCCCCTGTCACAGCTGCAGCTGTGTGTGTGTCTATGGTGTCTGTGCAAGCAGAAATATCAGAGTTCACTCCCCCCTCTCTCACATCATTCATAGATAACACATTAACATTGTCAGGAGTCATGTCCGTACTGGCTGAAGGTTCAGCCCTTGGTGGGGGCCCAAACTGGGAGGTTATCTGCCCCAAATCTGTCCCAAGTAGCACGTTTGCGGGGATCCGATCAGTTACCCCCACCTCCCTCACCCCTCGCCCTGCGCCCCAGTCCACATAAATGTCAGCAACAGGCAGCGCCGGGTCAATGCCTCCAATCCCGGAGACAGCGAGGGTTTTTCCAGGGATCAAGTCTTGGGGGGACACCATCTCAGGCCGCACCAGAGTCACCTCCGAGGCGCTGTCTCGCAGTCCTATGGTCACAGACCGGCCGACGGTGACAGGTTGGAAGCTGTCCAGGGACCTACCACCACCCCCACCCACACAATACACCTTGGGCGGCCCTTGGGACGGGGACGGAGCCGGGGCCTTGGGACGCTGAGGGCACATGGCCTTGAAGTGTCCAGGTAGGTTGCACTGGTGGCACCGTCTTGGCTCTGCCACGGGCCTGGAGAGGGGAGTTGAGGTTGTACTGTTGGATCAGGGCCCGCTTGATGGTGTCGTAGCCCTGATCTGCCTCAGCAGGCAAGTCCCCAAGGATATCCAGGGCCTTACCCCTTAGATGGGGGGTCAGGTATTTGGCCCACTGATCCTTGTCCAGATGGTGCTGCAAGCAAGTCCGTTCAAAAGCAGTCAGGAAAGAGTCCAAGTCTCCATCCTTCTCCAGCACTGGGAAGTCCTCAACACGGACCTTTGGAAGTTTGGTGTCTTGAAGGTCACGTGTGGCTGATGAGGGCCGGAGCTGAGCTAGCTGCAGCTGGTGGTCCCGGTCTGCCTGTTGCCGTCGCTCCGCAGCCTCACGCTCTGCCTGGCGCTCTTCACGCGCTGCCTGCCGCTCTGCCTGCCGCTCCGCAGCCTCACACGCTGCTTGCCGCTCCGCAGCCTCAGCGTCACGCGCCGCCTGCCGCTCTGCCCTGCGCTCTGCCAGGAGTTCCTTGTAGCCCTCCTGGTCTCCAGCCTGGAGAAGGGCCATAGCCATTTGAAGAAGGCTATCCGAGCCTCCCAGGCTCGGTGGAATGGCACGTGGTGATCTGCGGCCCGCTGCGGAGCCTGGTGATTCACTGTCCATTGCAGAGCGGAGGGCTGGCATCTGGCTCGTTGAGGACCCTTGGGCGAGCTCCTCCTCATTTTGTCCAGCAGTGCCAGGTTGTGCGATGTCCTCTGCAGAGCTGTTCTCTGGCGTCGGGCTCTTGGAGGGCTCGTGGACAACCTCCTCATCGTCTCTGGCCTGAGCATCGGCCATTCCTTTGGCTTTGCTCCTGGTGCCATCAGCCATTCTTGCAGACTTTGGTCACTGACACAGAACTGACACCTGATGCCTCCACACACCTTACAGTATCTGCACTCTGACACTCTAGTGTTGAGCTAGTCTGAAGACCCCAGCAGCCACAGCTGCTGCAGGCAGTCTTTAGTGTCTGGGAGTATGGGTCTCACACTCACACACACTATTATCTCGATCCCACCGCTGCCACCAATATGTCACAAACCACCGGGGGGGTCACTCAGAAATCCCCCGCGCTGGCTACCAGTACGTCACAATCGGGGGGTAACAAGTGGGGGTCACCCCTCCTTTATACCTCCCGACCGACAGACAGAGCACGTGACGCGCTCTCTAGCGCCCCTCTTATAGTCAGGCCAATTATGGAATTGCCCGACAATAAGCAAGGAGGCCGCTATACTACTTATGCCGATTATTGAAGGGTCCCCAGTGAGAGTAGGGTATATATTCCCCCGACCTCCGCGGGCGGAATATATAAAACCTCCCCGGATCTCACTGGCCTCCCCACAATAATCCTTGGCACAACTCGCTGCCACCAACCGCTTCACGGTAACTATTAGCCGAACACACAGACGTGGGATTCAAGATCGAGATAACAGAACAGCCCAAGATTAATTATATAATTTAATCAGCCTAAAGCACACTAGAAACTACAATATATACAATAGGGAATCTACAGAATATACATATGTCAGAGTACAGTTACAGATAAAGCATGGTTTACAAACAGGTATGCAATTCAATCAGTTACCTTGTGCGTCTGGCCACAGGGGGGCGCTGTAGACCAGGTTTCTAGGAACTCCCACAGATGTTTCCTGCACGTGACCCCCAGCGAAAGAACACTGGAAAATGGCCGAAGTAGGGTTATCAACCTGGGCAAATCCGGGTCCCCTCCTACCTTCGTGACCTCAGAGGGAGCACTGCTCCACCCCTGGCTGGAGTTATGGACAAAATCCACAACATGGAATATGGCCATAACTTTGCCTGGGAACGTCGTAGGCGGACGCCAATGCTCTCATTGTGACAGTTATGAATTTAGCTACAGAATGAGAGGACTCATGACTTGTCTACTAGTTCCCCATTGGCTGATATCACGCCTGGGGTATTTCCCAAGCTCCCGCTCCCATAAAAAGGGTGTGCCAGCATCGTCCGCATGCGGAGACACCATTTTTATGGTTGCCATATTTATCGGAAATATGGCTTGCGAGATATGAACCATTTTTTACTGGAGTCGTTCTGTCTGGATACTTCCAAGCTTGCTAATTAGATAGCAGCTCCTACCACAGGGTCACGGCAGGGAGTCATCCTGTGTCCATTGTTCCCACATCACCTAATTTCCATATCATAGGAGATGGCCATGGGATGTGACACCTTCACAGATGCTGGACATTGAGGACAAGAAGGGAGGGGGGCACTGCCAGGGAGTGATGAGCGATTATGACTGGAAGTCATAATTCATCTTCATATCCCGGGATTTGCCTCACAGCTCCGTCTTCTCAATGATTTTGTACACTTTGTACATGGGCCTGTGATTTTATAAGGGACCAAGTTTATTTTTCCCTGTGGAGGCTTAGTAAGAGCACATGGACAAGGTCTATAGTGCACAGTACACCAGATTTTATGCTTTAGGCTAGTTTCACACTTGCGTTGAACGGCATCCGTTGCATTGCTTTGTGTGACGGATGCAACGGATGTGTTGCATTTAGTGGCACAACGGATGCAACGAATTGTACAAAACAACGGAATTTTGTTTTTTTCTTTTTTTACAGTTTTACCGGCAGCAGACTATTGTGAACGATCAGCTAATCGCTCACAGCAGCCGGTCGCCGGGTGATCAGCTGATCGCTCACAGCAGCCGGTCGCCGGGTGATCAGCTGATCGCTCACAGCAGCCGGCCGCCGGGTGATCAGCTGATCGTTCGGCCGCCGAGAATGTATGAGGGGTGCGGGGTGGGTGGAGCCGAGCGGGGCCATGGCGCTGAGGACGTCAGTGCCTCGGGGACTGCATGGCTGGGGACAGGTGAGTGTGTGTGTGTGTACATGTGTGACGCCCTGGACTAGCCAGGTAGTCACAGTTAGAGTCCCGCACAACACCTGTCCCTAACTAGGTGTCAGCAGCCAAACACTTTAAACCCTATTCACCCCCTCAGGGCTTGATAGGCACACCAGGGGGCGGAGCCAGGTGATTGGCCCCACCCACCGAGGAGTCCAGAGAGCCTGAGGTGGGAAAAACATCAGTTGGTAGTTAGTAGATGAGTTGTTAGGAGTGAAGGAGAGTGGAAGCAGGCCTGTGCCCAGGTCTGCAGCAGTCTGACAGGTGCCAGGGTTGGAGCCCGGGCACCTTTGCCTAGGAAGCATACGGAGGCCTCTGCCTGCAGGAGCCGGGAAGACGGCTCGGAGGAACCATGGTGGACCAGGACAGGGTAGTGGCCCGCTGGTACCGACCCGGGGAACCGACTGGAAACCGGAGCACAAAGGGGGGTACTCAGACTCTGAAACGAGGTCCAGAAGCTACTGGACTGAGTTAATTAACTGATTGCGGCCAGGAGTATAGGTCCTTTCCCACCCAAAGTCCCGACTGAAGACAACAGCCTAACGAGGGGGATAGAAAGCCACCGCTCAGGCAGAGAGATCCCACGGGCCAGCGTCTGCGGGCAAAGGGGTCCTCTGACATACACAAGCCGGTGAGCGGACTCCTGTATTGCAAGTTCAGGTAGTCCATCAACACTTAAAAAGGTGCAGGAGAAAGGCAAAGACCACCAACCGGGTGGGGGACCAGATTGCAGCCGACTGCGGACACCGACCACCATCATCTTGGTTTACCAGAGACTTGTGTGTGTTTCTAATCGTGAGTACACCAGTGCCCTCCGGCCGCCCATCTCCCTGCACCGCCCAACTACTCCCCCCCAACGGGTCCCGGGACCACCATCCCTACCCACGGAGGGGTTAACATCTTGCTGTGCAACATCTCCCCCGGTTGCCCCGTAACCGCAGCGGTGGTGTCCACCTTCACCACAACCCGTGGGTGGCGTCACGAACTTAACCACGGCTCCGGCCGTAAACCTACGTCCCCCAAAACGCCAGCCCCTTTCAGATCGGAGTGACCACAGGGCCCCCGGGTCCGGAGACGCTCGAACCACCCACCAGCGAGCCCGGATCCGGGCGGCTCGGTTGCAGCCGAGCCTGGGCCGTTCACATCGACTCTTCTGGCGTCACGAACAGGATACTTACCCATTCACTTACCTAGTGAAGTGCACCTTGAAGTGAAGTCAGCGGTGATCCGTTGTAAAAGTTTCAGAATTCGCCATCTTGCCGCCATCTTTTGGCGCGAAGATTCCCGCCAGAGTCTTCTTCCCCGCGAAAAGAACGCGAGAACTGAAGCCCCGCCCCCTGGGAACACGGCTGTGCCGAAAAGCCGGAAGTCGAAAAACGAAACTTGCCGGCCGAAGAAGAGAGTGTCGCGAAAAGACCAAGGGGGAGCAGATGGAGGATATCTGCTCCTGAACCCGATGCCGGCCCCGCGCCGACCGCTGGAGCGGCGGTGCCCGCGGGGGAAGCAGCCGGTGAGAAAGCTGCAGCTCCCGCTCCGATCGCAGCAGCGGCGGGCCCCGAGGTTCTGGTGGTGACTCCCCGTGCAGCAGCTGGCGGTGACCCGCCTGCCGCAGGAAGGATGTCGGCCCCGGCAGTCCGCCTGGCCATGACGGGAACTGCGCCCAGCTCAGAAGAGCTCCCGATAGCCAGCTCGGAGCCAGAGGGGGCGACCGACGAAGAGGCCGTGGCTCCCGCCCTGGATGCTGGAGCTGAGGCGGCATGGGATCGGTTGCTGCTGGGGACGGCGACGTGGTTGGAGAAGAAGCTGGCGCAGTTTTGTATCCAGGTACGGGTCAAGTCGATGCAGCAAGCTTTAGGTTGGAAGCAGAAGATGCAAAAGATGGTGGCTGTGGTGCGGGCAAACGAGAGGCCCGCCTCATGGAAGGCACCCCGGCAGGATAAGGCCATGCAAACCCTTCCAGACCCGCCGACCCGACGGGAGACAGGGCCCGCTCACGATGAAACCGGCGAACTCCAAATGTCCCAGCGCCCAGAAGAAACGGCGCCGCCAGTGGGGCTGCCCCAGATCTCCGTACAAGGCTTGGGTGTAAGGTGGGCATACATGGGTGCTCAGCTGCACGTCCGCCCCTCTCCGCCACCCTCTGACCATGAGGATGAAGAAAAAGAGTGAGGTAGCGGTTCCCGGCTACCATACTGCCCGTCCCCGTTGGGACTTTGTTGACTCCCCGTTTCAGTTTAACCCCCATTTACATACTGTATAGACATGGCTGAGAACTCGCAGGCCACCCAAAAACTTTTGGGCCTTGTAAATAATCCCGGACCACCCTTTCAGGTCCTACAGTTTCCGGAGAGGCTGGTTAGAGGAAGGGCCTGCGGCAGAGGAGGCCGGGGTCCCATCACCAAAGACACCGGTGACTACCCTCTGGGTCAGGGGTCCCCTGGACGTGGGGCCTCTGAGAGACTGCCGGGTAAGGAACTTATTATCCGGCCCGTGTGGGCAATACCCGGACCTGAACCCATTTCCTGGACTGGTTAAAAGGGGTGCTGACCTAGTTCTTAGAGGCAGCATCAGAGCTAGGTTTGCTTGGGTGGGCAAATGAAAGGACCCGGTTCCGTCCCGTTCCCGGTTAATAAAAATATTTTATTTTGGTAACGTTTAAGCAAAATGCCTCCCGTAAGGAATGAATACACAGCCTTCTTGATGTAAATATGTTAGTATACTTGTACATGTTTTAAAACGTTTTATTTTTTTCAGAAAAAAAATAAATGGTGGTGGTTGGACAGCCCGTGGACGGTCTACAGTTATCCAAGGGGGAGTGTGACGCCCTGGACTAGCCAGGTAGTCACAGTTAGAGCCCTGCACAACACCTGTCCCTAACTAGGTGTCATCAGCCAAACACTTTACACCCTAGTCACCCCCCTCAGGGCTTGATGGGAACACCAGGGGGTGGAGCCATGCAGTTGGCCCCGCCCACCGAGGAGTCCAGAGAGCCTGAGGTGGGAAAAACTTCAGTTGGTAGTTAGTAGATGAGTTGTTAGGAGTGAAGGAGAGTGGAAGCAGGCCTGTGCACAGGTCTGCAGAAGTCTGACAGGTGCCAGGGTTGGAGCCCGGGCACCTTTGGCTAGGAGGCATACAGAGGCCTCTGCCTGCAGGAGCCGGGAAGTCAGCTCGGTGGAACCGTGGTGGACCGGGACAGGGTAGTGGCCCGCCGGTACCGGTCCGGGGAACCGACTGGAAACCGTAGCACAAAGGGGGGTACTCAGACTCTGAAACGAGGTCCAGATGCTACTGGACTGAGTTAATTAACTTATTGCGGCCAGGACTATAGGTCCTTTCCCACCCAAAGTCCCGACTGAAGAAAACAGCCCAACGAGGGGGGATAGAAAGCCACCGCTCAGGCAGAGAGATCCCACGGGCCAGCGTCTGCGGGCAAGGGGCTCCTCCGACATACAGAAGCCGGGGAGCGGACTCCTGTATTACAAGTTCAGGTAGTCCATCAACACTTAAAAAGGTGCAGGAGAAAGGCAAAGACCACCAACCGGGTGGGGGACCAGACTGCAGCCGGCTGTGGGCACCGACCACCATCATCTTGGTTTACCAGAGACTTGTGTGTGTTTCTAATTGTGAGTACACCAGTGCCCTCCGGCCGCCCATCTTCCTGCACCGCCCAACTACTCCCCCCAATGGGTCCCGGGGCCACCATCCCTACCCACGGAGGGGTTAACATCTTGCTGTGCAACATCTCCCCCAGGTGCACCGTAACCGCAGCGGTGGTGTCCACCTTCACCACAACCCGTGGGTGGCGTCACGAACTTAACCACGGCTCCGGCCGTAAACCTACGTCCCCCAAAACGCCAGCCTTTTTCAGAGTGACCACAGGGCCCCTGGGTCCGGAGACGCTCGAGCCACCCACCAGCGAGCCCGGATCCGAGTGGCTCGGTTGCAGCCGAGCCCGGGGCGGTACACATGCGGACTGCGGGAGGGGGCGGAGTCGAGCGGGGAAGTGTCGAGCTCCCTGAACACGTAGCCAGGGTAAATATCGGGTAACTAAGCAAAGCACTTTGCTTGGTTACCCGATATTTACCTTGGTTACCAGCGTACACCGCGTAGCGCTGGCTCCTTGCACCCGTAGCCAGGGTAAATATTGGGCAACTAGGCAAAGCGCATTGCTTAGTAACCCGATGTGTACCCTGGTTACGAGTGCAGGGAGCCATACAGAGCATGTGCAGCGAAATCCAACGGATTGCGCTGCTCAAAAAACATTACATGCTGCGTTCCTTCAGCCCGGTGGAAGCAATGCAGCGTCGCCCAGCGGAAGCAACGTAGGTACTTCACTCGCAATCCGTCGTCCATACAAGTCTTTGGGAAGCAGCGGAATCCGTTAACAGATTCCGCTGTTTTCCAAAACGGCGGATTGCAACTGAAGGAAAACAACGCAAGTTTGCAAGTACCCTTACTTGACCTCAAACAGGAGCTGACATGTTCACTGAAGGATCAATATGACATATTACATGGCTAAATTTATCTAAATTATATGTACTGGGCTGTTTATGAATACAAATATATGAGAACAGCGCCACACCTTTCCACGGTATATATATGGTATTACAGTTCAGCCACACTGACTAAAATGGAGCTGAGCTGTAATACCTGACACAATACATTGACAGGTATGGCACTGCCAAAAAGCCGCTATGTTTTTCTTTTCCTAGACAGCCCCTTTTATGTCCTGTTTCACAGAAAATAAGCCCTAGCATAATTTTCCAGGATTTTTGGAGAATGCTTGAAATATTAGCCCTACTCCAAAAACAAGCCCTAGTTACAGTCAGGGTTCATGTTAAAGGGGAGTCAAACTGTGCAATTTCTCAGGGACCCCACTTTCGTAGGCACCCCAGCAGTTGTATTCCGAGGTTTAGGCTGTTTAAGGACCTTTGATGACTTCAAAGTCATGTGACATGAAGTAATCAAAGGTTTCTTAATTGCATGAGTGTAAAAGAATTTAACAGGAGACAGGCTAGTATGCAGGACTGGCATTAGGTGGAAAAGGAGCGCAACTAGGCAATTTCAGAGGGCCCCCATTCTCTTAGGGGCCCCAGCGTTTATATCCTGAGGATAGGACTGCTTAAAGACCTTTGTGACATCACATCATGTGACCAAAGCTCTTAATTGCAGGAGTCTAAAGCTGAATCGGAGACAGGCTAGTGTGTGTGTGTACATACATAGATATATACACATACATGTTACACAGGGTTTGGAGAGTTATGTTAATGTTCCAGAATGGAATATGAATATGTTTAAACTATATTTAAATAAATGTTGATTTTTTTGTTCAAGAATAAATTTGGATTGTTGTTCATGAGAAAACAATAAGACATCTCCTGAAAATAAGCCCTAGCCCATCTTTCGGAGCAAAAAGTAATGACACCTTGTCTTATTTTCCAGGAAACACAGTAGTTAGTCTCGTTCCATGTTGGTGTCATTCATGGTTGCCATGATGGATTTACCGGTAATGTCAATCAATATGTTAAATTTGGATTCCCCCCCCCCCCCTTTGTTTAAAAAAAAAAAAAAAAATATATGACCAGACCATTTTTCCCCATTCATGACTAGGGACAATTTTTTTTCATACATAAGATTTTAAAGGGAATCTGTCAGCAGGTTTTGCTAGCTCATCTGAGAGCAGCATGATGTAGGCAAAGAGATCCTGAAGCCAACAATGTATCACTTAGATTACGGAATGAAGCAGTTGTAACATAATCAGAGATTTTAGATTTAGCAATGCAGCACTACTGTGGATAAGTAGTTCATACTTTTTCCCGTGTGTCCTCCTTGTGTCTTCCTTTAGCATTTAGTGGGGCTGGCGAAAATCTCATCCCATCCATTCCCTATTTAGGGTCCAGCACTAGCGATACCTAGGGTCAGGTATCCCGTTCGGCACACAGGTGTAAAACCTATCTAGGGTGGTGTGGCACCAGTGGTAGGTTTGGTCAGGGATCACCATGTCCCCCTTTTCTATACACAGGGGTTCCCATCCCTTACCTTTTGCTGCTTGCTTGGTACTTCCCCATATCTAGTGTGACACAAGTAGCGTGTTCTGAACTACAGTTAGGTCCAGAAATATTTGGAAGGTGACCGAATTTTTGTGATCTTGGCTCTGCATGCCACTATTTTTTATTCAAAATGATGAAACTAAGATGCAATTGAAGTGTAGACTTTCAGGCTTAATTAACCCTTTCATCACCTGGCGATTCTCCATTTTTCGCTTTCACTTTTTCCTATATAGCCATATGATGGCTTGTTTTTTTGAGGGACGAGTTGTACTTTTGAATGACACCATTTATTCTGCAATATATTGTACTGGAAAAAGGGAAATAAATTGCATTAAAAATGTCATCCGATGTTCAGTTTTGCATTCACTGGGTGTCATGGCAGCGTCGGACTCTATTCACACCACAGAGTCTGACATAGAACCTGAGATCTCTTAGTTGCGTAGCCTGACTTGGGCATCGGCTGTATTAGCTTCACTGCTCTCCAGTCTAGCAGGAGTTAATTCATGCTGGTTTTGTGAACTGCTGTTAGGAGCTTAGGGGTGCTTCACACACAGCGAGCTCGCTGCCGAGATCGCTGCTGAGTCACGCTTTTTGTGACGCAGCAGTGACCTCATTAGCGATCTCGCTGTGTGTGACAATGAGCAGCGATCTGGCCCCTGCTGCGAGATCGCTGCTCGTTACACACAGCCCTGGTTCGTTTTCTTCAAAGGCGCTCTCCCACTGTGACACACAGATCGCTGTGTGTGACAGCGAGAGAGCGACAAATGAAGCGAGCAGGGAACAGGAGCCGGCGTCTGACAGCTGAGGTAAGCTTGTAACCAAGATAAACATCGGGTAACCAAGGTGGTTACCCGATATTTACCTTAGTTACCAGCCTCTGCAGCTCTCACGCTGCCTGTGCTGCCGGCTCCGGCTCTCTGCACATGTAGCTGCTGTACACGTCGGGTTAATTAACCCGATGTGTACTGTAGCTAGGAGAGCAAGGAGCCAGCGCTCAGTGTGCGCGGCTCCCTGCTCCCTGCACACACAGCTAAGCGGTGTGCGCTGGTAACTAATGTAAACATCGGGTAACCATACCCGATGTTTACCTTAGTTACCAGTCTCCGCAGCTTCCAGACGGCGGCTCCGTGCAAGCGCAGCGTCGCTTGCACGTCGCTGCTGGCTGGGGGCTGTTCACTGGTCGCTGGTGAGATCTGCCTGTTTGACAGCTCACCAGCGACCATGTAGCGATGCAGCAGCGATCCTGACCAGGTCAGATCGCTGGTCGGATCGCTGCTGCATCGCTAAGTGTGAAGGTACCCTTAGACTGCTTTGACCACTCACAGCCATCTTCACTCCTTATAATTTCCTGGACCCGGTTGCTGCTTGCTGAATATAGCTTAGCGTTGCTATGGCGATACCGGTCCCTATTGTGGTGATCTGTCATGTGCTTTCCTGTATGGTGTGGAAATATTCCTGTTAGTTTATCTCCTACCTGGGTTTGTATTGTCTCTCCCTTGTGTCTGATTGCAGTTTGTATGTGTTTTGTTTTTTCCCCTGTGTATTTGTGGGGTTTTCTTCTCTTGTCCAGGCCCTCTCTTGGGATGGGAGAGAGAGGTGTTAGTTCAGGGTTCAGACAGGAGTTAGGGTCACACTGGTGGTCCAGACCTGGCTACCATCAAACCTACCTCTTGGATAAGGGACAGCACAGGGTCCCTAGCAGGGCCAGGTTAGAGGCCCCTGCTCCAGTTACTCCTACACTCCCGTGACAAAAAAATGCAATTCAATATTTTGTTTTGTTTTTTGCATCCCTCCAATCTATCCTAAACTCTGCGTCCCACTTAATCCACCTCTCTCTCTCTATTCCCCAGCCTCGCCACTCTGCCAATCCCTTCACTGGCTTCCCATCACCCAACGACTCCAGTTCAAAACATTAACCATGACATACAAAGCCATCCACAACCTGTCTCCTCCCTACATCTGTGACCTAGTCTCCCGGTACCTACCTGCACGCAACCTCAGATCCTCACAAGATCTCCTTCTCTACTCCTCTCTTATCTCCTCTTCCCACAATCGCGTACAAGATTTCTCCCGTGCCTTCCCCATACTCTGGAACGCTTTACCTCAGCATATCAGACTCTCCCCTACCGTGGAAAGCTTCAAGAGGAACCTCAAGACCCACCTCTTCCAACAAGCCTTCAACCTACAATAGTCCTCAGTCCAGTACACCACTGCGCAACCAGCTCTGTCCTCACCTATTGTACCATCACCTATTCCCTGTAGACTGTGAGCCCTCGCGGGCAGGGTCCTCTCTCCTCCTGTACCAGTCTGTTTTGTACTGTTAATGATTGTTGTACTTATACCCTCTTTCACTTGTAAAGCGCCATGGAATAAATGGCGCTTTAATAATAAATAATAATAATAATAATAATAATAATGTTCACTATATGTTACGAGTTCATAGATACCAGATATGCATTGTTTTTTTTATTTACGTGGTGATAAAATTCAGAAATTTGGCAAAAAAATGAATAGTGCTTTTGTTGCCATTTTCTGAGATCCCTAGTTTTTTCATTTTTCGGGATCTGGAACTGTGTGATGACTTATTTTTTGTGTCTTGAGCTGTCGTTTTTAATTATACCATTTTGGGTAGATGTGATGTTTTGATTGCCTCTTATTTCAATTTATTGAAGTGTTGAGGCGACCATTAAAACGTAATTCTGGTATTTTGCTTTATTTTCTCGTAACGCTATATACAGATCAGGTTTATTTTATATTTTTGATAGATTGGGCATTTCTGAAAGCGGAGATTCCAAATATGTTGTTTTTTTTAATTATTTTCTTTTTAATGAGGCAAAAAGGGGTAATTTCAAATTTTGTGGGTTTTTTAAATTTTTTCAGAATTTGAAAAACTTTTTTTTACACTTTTTATTGTTTTTGCTAGTCCCTAAGGGGACTAGAAACTGATATGGTCCAATCGCTTCTGCTGTACAGAGCAAGGCATCAGCTTCACCACCACTCTGAACAGCAGAATTGCTGATCTCTTGTCACTTTCACAGGAACTATGTCATGACAATCCAGCAGCACGCATGATCACATCATAGGGCAGCCGATCAGGGCGGGGAATGACGCGCTTCCCGCTGGCACACATCATAGATTGACAACCGGATGTAACTGGTTAACAGATAAGCCTTTAAACCAGTTCCCTTTAAACCAGTATGCAGTGACCTTCTCAGCTCCCTCTAGTGGTGGCTCCTTACTGTCAGATCTTTATCCTAACAGCTGATCTCTATGAAGATTATTTGGAGCTCTGTATAAACACATTTGTGATTCCTAGAAATATTTATTAAGAAATTCAGAACTGAATATTGGTCCTTAAAATGCTGTCCTGATATTGACATTCAGTGTAAAGTCATTCTGATACACTGTGCTCTGCTGAGTGCTACCACACTTGTGGTACATGCTGCTTGTTAGGGGTTCTTGTCCTGTTGGAAGATCTTGCATGTTAGAGTAGCAATCCCTGTTGCTTCAAGGGATACCCATTGTAAGTTGCCACTGATCTAGGGTGTTAGAAATGGTTGGCAGCACTAGAGGTCTTCTTGGCATCTGACAATTCTAACCAGTTATAGACTTGGTAAAAGAAAATCCCACAAATATGTCAGTCAGATGTGGAAGAATGATGGTGAGGATTTCATAATTGGACGGATGACTCTTCCTGTGGTTGTTTACTCTTGATTAAAAAGATTGTACATCCTAAACTTGTCTGCCAAAGAAGCCGTCCTCATCACAGATAGAGCACGCTCATGTACGAACATGTGAGAACACACAATTAATAATACCATGTAGACAGCATGTCTGCTTCCATGACTCAGGCTTCTGGACTAGAAGAAACTACTGAAGGCTGTAGTTCCATCTGCACGGAATCATGTGTAATTTTTCAATAATGAAAAATTAGGTCAGAGCTCAGCAATCGCAAAATTTGGGACCTAGTCCTGGTCATGTGATGTCTTGTAAATGGATGACAATGATTAGTTGTGATTGAGGTGTAATAACCTGCAGGTAACGGGATACGCAAGGACTGCACGGAACCACGGGGGTTAATCAATGCAAATTTAATAATGTATTGCACAACACAGGTGGAGGAAAAGTGAGGGAAGGGAGCACAGCAGTAGAGATAATGCAATATACATACAACTACTTTGAATAACTTGTCAAGGGTAGGAAGCCTCAGATTGTACTCCCAAAAGCAAAACGCAGAAATCCTTATTAAACAAAAAAACGCAGAGTCCTTGTTACCTTACTTGCATAACACAATGCAGAGTCTTTTCCTATCTGTCCCTAACTAAAGTAGTGTGCACACTTAACTGCAGGTTTCAGCGTGGGGTACCTCGTCACCGTTGGGGCCCGTATTCCGCCGGCAGACACCTCTAAAGTTCAGTCTTTGTCCCGGATCTGTAACTCGCACGTGCTGCCTGACTCCTCGCTCTCCACATCCAGCCTCTTTGGATCGGTAATTTGCACGTGCTGTCTGGCTCCTCGCTCCACATCCAGCCTCTTTGGATCTGTGTCTTGGGGGGGGGCACCACGCAACACTCTAAGGTACTTGGACCTCGGAAAACAGGGCAGACTGAGGCCTTCTATCTTACAGCCCACTCCAGAAAACTCCACTCTGCAAAACACAGCCACAAGTAGACTCCTCCTCCTCCTGTTCCAGACTCAACCAGTCACTCGAGCAGTAGGACTTTTTGCCCGCTGTTCTCTGTTTTGACAGCAGGTGGCAGCATAACACAAGGAAGTCCATCAAACAGTCTTTTAACCTGTATATATATAAATGTTAACAGGTCTTACATTTACCCCCCTCTTTAACCTCGGCCGCCCCGGCCGATACACTCTTGAGGCACTCTGCAAAGGGGCACATGGTGGCAACTCCTGCCCTGCTTCACAACCTGTTGCTTGGGAGCCAATGTCGTAAAACAGGATTCAGTGACAGAACACACAAATTCATCTGCCAAGTACCGATCAGGGGGAATACCAGCATTAGCCCGCTCAGCCCGGCGTGGCACCACGGCTAACTCACCAGACGTCGGCACCGTATCAGGGAGTACAGTATTCCCGTCCCCATCTCTGGAGATTAGTGACTCCTGCTCTGCAGGGGTGGCACCTGTGTCTTGAAAGGATGGGGGTGTGGATCTCTCCCAGTCTGCTGGGTTGGTCGGGGCCCGCCACCATTCTTCATCGTCAGAGCCCTCTTCGAAGGTAACAGGAACAGGCACGGGCACCGTCTCCGAGGTACTTTGTCTGGTCCTGTCTTCTGAATAGCAGGGCCTCAGCATATTACGATGCAGGATGAGGGTGCCGCCTCTTTGCTCGCCTCTCACTTCGTATACTGATCCGTGGGGAGAGATTCTTCTAATCACAATGTACGGCTCTGTTTTCCAGCGCTCACTCAACTTGTGTCTCGGGTGTTTCTCTGCAACTAGTACTCGGTCTCCTGGCAAGAACGGGGCTTCACACACAGGTTTCCGCTGCGGGTGTGTCTTTTCTTGCAACCGCTTGGTGACAATTCGATGGATAGTCTCCAGCCGCCGACGGTGACAGTCAACCCAGGAACCTACGCTCTGACCTTCACTGATCTCGGGGGGAGCCAGGTTGAGCTCTTCTATGCCTTTTCCGGCTCTTCCAAACAGTAGTACGTATGGGGTGTACCCAGTGGTGGAGTTGACACGATTATTGTACGCCCACACGAGTTCTGCGAGATAGCCGGGCCAGTGATTCTTACGATCATCCTCCAACGTGCGTAGCATTTGTAGGAGGGTCCGGTTAAATCTCTCGCAGGCTCCGTTGCCCTGTGGATGATAAGGCGTAGTCCTTGACTTCTGCATTCCGTAAATCCTTTGCAGCTCTCTCATGACACCGCCTTGAAAGCAAGCCCCTTGGTCGGAATGTATTCTTTTGGGGCAGCCGTACACCCGGATAAAGTCATCACTGATGGCTCGAGCCGCTGATTCAGCTGTCTGATCTCTGGTGGGCGTCACCACCTCAAATTTGGAGAAGTGATCTGTCATCACAAGGCAGAACTGATAGCCCCGGTGGGAGTGGCCAATCTTCAGATAATCGATCATGAGTACTTCCAACGGCTCTTTGGTTACAATAGTCTGTACTGGTGCTTGCTGTGGGGGAGCCTTACTTAACTCGCAGGAACGGCAGAGTTTACAGGCCTTCTCTACCGCCCGAAGCATCTGAGGACAGTATACTATTCTTTGCAACCACTGGTAAGTCTTGTCCGGTCCGAAATGGGCTCCCTTCTCATGCGCCTCTCTGGCCAGTGGTACTGCCATCTTCTGGGGTATCACTACTTGCCACCGTACTTCCAACTCTGTAGCTAGGTGCACCTTCCGATACAGCATCCCTTCTTGCACCGACAGCTTATCCCACTGGCTGAGAATCTGGAGGGCCACGTGCGACAGCGTGGCCCGTATTTCCTTTCTAGGCTTGCGCTGCTGGATCACCCACTCTTTCACTTGAAGCAGTTCTGGGTCAGATGACTGAATTTTCACCCATTCCTCTCTGGTTTGGCCAAGCAGGCGTGATGTCGTGCCCGACGTAATTTCAAGCATACGAGCCTCTACCACTTGAGCGGTGAATTTACTGAAGTCCGGAATTTCATCTTCCTCCAACTGTTCATCTCTCTCCCCCACTGGGGCTTCGGTGGTAACACGAGAAAGGGCATCCGCATTCTGATTTTCATGCTTAGAGCGGTATTGCACATGATAATTGTATCTGGAGAGTCGTGCCAGCCACCTCTGTTCCATTGCTCCCAGTTTGGCGGTGGAGATGTGAGCCAGGGGGTTATTATCCGTATAGACTTCAATTTTAGCTCCCGTGAGATATTCCGAGAACCTTTCGGTTATCGCCCATACTAGTGCCAGTAACTCCAGCCGAAAGGAACTGTAATTCTCGGGATTGCGCTCGGCTTCTCGCAACGTCCGACTTCCATATGCAATCACCCGTTCAGTACCATTCTGTACCTGGGCCAGTACTGCACCCAGGCCGTAGAGGCTCGCGTCTGTATACAACCGAAAGGGGAGGTTATAGTCTGCATAGGCAAGCACAGGGGCGCGAACCAAGGCCTCTTTCAATCGGTGTAAGGCTTTTGCTTGTCTTGGTCCCCAGCAAATTTTCTGTGCTTTTGGTCCTTTCGCAGTACATCGGAGCAATTCATGCAAAGGTTCTGCCTCCTTCGCGAAATCTTTGATAAAGCGACGGTAATATCCGGCTAGCCCCAGGAAAGCTCGAACCTCCCGCACTGTGCTGGGTGTGGGCCATTGTAGCACTGCTCTCACTTTCCCATCGGAGGGCTGTACGCCGGCTTCCGACACCTTGTGTCCGAGATATTCAATCTCTTCCTGAAAGATCCGGCATTTTTTTGGTTTTAGTTTAAGCCCATGGGCCCGTAACCGCTGAAACACTTGGCCCAGGTTTTCTAGATGTTTCTCAAAGGTTGCAGAATACACTACTATGTTGTCCAGGTAAATCAATGTGGCCTCGAAGTTCATGTCTCCAAGGCAACTTTCCATGAGGCGCTGAAAAGTTCCTGGGGCATTATTTAGTCCAAACGGCATGCGATTGAACTCGAAGAGTCCCATGGGTACAATAAATGCGGTCTTGGCCTTGTCTTTCTCTGCCACAGGGACCTGCCAATATCCGCTGGCCAGATCGAGGGAGGAGAAGTAACGTGCCTTTCCCAACGCCGACAGGGACTCCTCTATCCGGGGCAGAGGGTAGGAATCACGAACCGTGCATCCATTAAGCTTGCGGTAGTCAACACAGAAGCGGGTAGACCCATCCTTTTTCTTGACCAGCACGATTGGGGCAGCCCATGGACTCTGACTTTCTCTTACCACCCCGCTCTTCAGCATCTGCGCCAAAAGCTCTTTTACCTCTTGGTAGTACTTTGGGGGTATTTGCCTGTACCTTTCCCTGATCGGTGGGGCATCTCCCGTGGGTATTTCGTGCTGAATCTTGTCAGTACAGCCGAAATCTTCTGCGTGACGGGAGAACGTGGCTTGATTCTCCCAAATAAAGTCCTCTATGGCTTGGGCTTGCTCCGAAGCGAAGGGGCTCAGGTCCACTCCCATCTGCCCTAAGATGACGCGACTGTTCCATTGATCAGTGGGTTTCTCTTTTCTTTCCATAGAAAGAGTCCAAGTCCAGGCTTCCCCTGCCATGGGCTGCAATTCAATCGATTCTGCGGCCGCCACCTCTTCAGGCGCCAGGTAGACATGGGCCAGAACAACTCCCGAGGTCAAGGTGTAGGCCTGTTCACCGGTGTTCACGCAACGGAAAGGGACCCTTCCATTTCTTACTGTTGCTAAAGTGCGAGCCACCAACGGTTCGTCTCCGTTCTCTTCACCACGATAAGGCTCCACCAACACCTCCATCCCCTCGAGTGTATGGTGGGCCCCGACTGGCAAGGTGAGGACTGTCTCACGATTTGGAGGTAGAGTAATTGTTGTCTGTCTTGGGACTCGAACCCTCCCCACCGGGTAGCGGCTCCCACCATTCTTCCACAGTCCTCGGGCACGGATAAGGTGTTGGAAGACCTTCTGGGCAGGCCGGTTAGCAACTGTCGTCTTCCAGTAATCACAGCCCCCCGTGTCGAAGAGCAACTGGTCTAATTCTTTCAAGATGTTCATGCCCACGATAGCTGGCACCTCTCTGTCGTACCGGCCCTCCGTTAACACAATCCCTTTTTTGCCTAAGTTCTGGCCACAGGCACGTATGTTCATCCACACGACCCCTACAACCGGAATGGGAAGATTGTTTGCAGCCCTCAGTTTGATATGTGCCCCTCTGTCAATGGATACAGTTTGTCCAAAATGTTGGTAGAAGAACTGTTCTGGCATGGTGGTCACTTGGGACCCAGTATCCATCAGGCATCTTACTTCTTTCCCTTCAAATTCGGCCATGATCGTCGGCGTGCTGGCTGCTATATCTTCAGGGCGTTGGTTTTCTCTAAGCTCAGTTGGTCTCCCCGCCATGTGCCCATCCATGGAGGGAGGCACTAGTTTAACGGCGGTCTTTCTTGAGACATCTTCCTCTCCGGACAGTGTCGGAATAAATGGTTCCGATTTCCACAGTTCCAACATTGGTAGTCTCCAGCGGGTCTCGGTCGTCTCTGCTCGATCTGTCCCCTCTCTTCTTGATAGGTATGCGTGCGGGTATTTGGCCGCGGTGCTGTAGTTCCTACTTCTGACGCCGGGGCTTGCATATTCTTCAGCAACTCTTGTAGAGCAGTAACAGTCTCTTGTAACTGATCCACTTTAGCCTCAAGCTGGCTCGGTTCTCGGTTTTTCTCACCCGGGACTACCTTATGCATACAAACTTCACCCCAGGCGTTCTGCGGGTCGTAATTTTCAGTTTGTGTGCGGGAGACTGCTTCTTCCAATATCTCCTGGAAAGTTAGTTTTTTTTCTACCCTGAGCCGTTCACGGAGGGCACCTTTGATCTTGGGGTTATGTAACCCACGGAGGAATTGATCTCGTAGGGTACGGTCAGCATAACCGGGGGTTTGTGCTAGCTCTGGCTCTGCTGTAAGCATTTGTCTCATTATTCTCTGGAGTGCATACTGTGGCAGACCTTCTTCTTCACCCTGCAGCCTGTAGAACAGTTGCGCCTGTAAATCTCCTGCTTCTGGTTTCCCGCCATACACTCTCTCAAGAATCTTCACCACCTGCTCTAACGTCTTTCGTTCACTCTCAGGGCGCAATAAAATGGTCTCTTGAGCATGGCCTTCAAGGGCAATCAACAATATCTCCCCTTGATTTTCTGCAGTCACTCCTGCTACTCTCAACATGCCCCTCACTCTCTGCGCCCAGTCATGGAGAGGTACATTGCTGCCAGTAAATTTTGGTATATGGGTCAGCATAGCCCCCAGGGACAGTTGCCTTGCTGGTATTCCCCCATAAGGTTGTATTAGAACACCTCCATCAGCGACACCCCCCTGTCCGTCCATGGTTCCGTATCAGCCTGCGTATCCTGCCGACTACGCCAAATGTAATAACCTGCAGGTAACGGGATACGCAAGGACTGCACGGAACCACGGGGGTTAATCAATGCAAATTTAATAATGTATTGCACAACACAGGTGGAGGAAAAGTGAGGGAAGGGAGCACAGCAGTAGAGATAATGCAATATACATACAACTACTTTGAATAACTTGTCAAGGGTAGGAAGCCTCAGATTGTACTCCCAAAAGCAAAACACAGAAATCCTTATTAAACAAAAAAACGCAGAGTCCTTGTTACCTTACTTGCATAACACAATGCAGAGTCTTTTCCTATCTGTCCCAAACTAAAGTAGTGTGCACACTTAACTGCAGGTTTCAGCGTGGGGTACCTCGTCACCGTTGGGGCCCGTATTCCGCCGGCAGACACCTCTAAAGTTCAGTCTTTGTCCCGGATCTGTAACTCGCACGTGCTGCCTGACTCCTCGCTCTCCACATCCAGCCTCTTTGGATCGGTAATTTGCACGTGCTGTCTGGCTCCTCGCTCCACATCCAGCCTCTTTGGATCTGTGTCTTGGGGGGGGACACCACGCAACACTCTAAGGTACTTGGACCTCGGAAAACAGGGCAGACTGAGGCCTTCTATCTTACAGCCCACTCCAGCAAACTCCACTCTGCAAAACACAGCCACATGTAGACTCCTCCTCCTCCTGTTCCAGACTCAACCAGTCACTCGAGCAGTAGGACTTTTTGCCCGCTGTTCTCTGTTTTGACAGCAGGTGGCAGCATAACACAAGGAAGTCCATCAAACAGTCTTTTAACCTATATATATATATATAAATGTTAACAGGTCTTACAGAGGGACAACCCTTTAACTTCTAGACAGCTCCACTCTTTGGACAAAAGTATTTGGACACAGCTCTTAATCACTGAATTCAGGTTTTTCCTTCAGTCTCATTGCAGCAGATATATCAAATCCAGCCCCTCACCATGCAGTCTGTCTTTATTAACATATGTGATAGAATGACTTGTACCAAAGAGATCACTGATACCAGTGCGGTACTATGTTTTGAGCCACCAGTGGAACAAATAAGTTCATGACTGCACTATTGAAGATGCGTCCTCCCCGTCTTTAACCAAACTCCCCCTCCCTCCTAACTTTAACCATTTTTTCCCACGAGTTCTCCCCCCAATAAACACAGGACACCAGCTTGGATAAATCGGCCAAATCGGCCTTTGTTAACAAAACAACTGTAAATAATTTTCTTTTAGCGAGGAGGGTTCTTGGAGCCCCAAAACAATCTGGTGGACATTCCAATAATATTGCCCCCAGCCGCAACCACCAGCTCGGGGACACCACTTTCTGGAAAAACATTTCCCTAACACCGACTTTTCCCATTCTTTCCCACTGTTAACCCCTCGTAGCCCTCCAAAGTGAGTCAAGGATCACTTTGCCCAAGGCTCTGCTGTGGGCTCCATTCAGTCTTGATATTTATTCCATAATTCCTTTGGCATTAGTGTGAGAGTGCTGATATTGCTGATACTCCAGCTGCAGTGTCTCCTCCTGTCCACCAGAGGGATGTCTGCTCAGTCCTAGAGGAGGATTCTGTGAGGAGAAAAGGACAGGAAGTAAGAAGTAGTGGGGGAGAGAGAGACACTAAAGTGTAGTGGCTGCCTGTCCCTCCGTTGGTCTCAAGTCCCTGGACTGCTGAAAACAGCCTGCTAATTGCTGTGTGAAGAAAGGCCATGCAGCTAAGTGCCTATGTTCGTAGACTGTTGCCAGGGAGAGGCAAAACTGTGATTGAAGCTGATCTGCATCTGAGGCTTTCCTTTGAGACTGTGTCACTTGAGCCTGAGGAGGACTGTGCCTGTGATTGTTGGTGCCAGAGAGAACTGCTGCGCAGCGAAGCCCTTCAGTGATATGTCCCCGTGATTGCTGGTGCTATAGAGGACAGTTGCGGAGCCGTACCCCTTTGCCCGGAGACCTTCCTAAATAAATACGTGTAACAGTGAGTCCTGAGCTCAGGCCTAGCCTATATCTTTTTGTTGTAGAGGACAAGTGTGCACACTAACTTGGTAGTGGTTTTGGCGCCAAACCAGGACTAATATTTATATATATATATATATATATATATATGTCGCGGGCGGCGGGGCGCTGCGCTCACCACGCTCGGGTCCGGCGCTGCTGCTGCTCCGTGGCTTGAGCGGTGGGCCGGATCCAGGGACTCGAGCGGCGCTCCTTGCCCGTGAGTGAAAGGGGGGTAGTTCGGTTTCGGGATTTGGTCCGTGATGCCACCCACGGGTTGTGGTGAGGTTGGGCACCACCGCTGCTATTGACGGGGATCCCGGGAGTGATGGTAGGGAGCAGCTGGGATGTTTCTCTCCCCTCCGTGGGTAGGGGGTTGGTGGTCCCAGGCCCGGTGAGGTGTCGGGGAGGCAGGGTTGGCAAGGTGCAGGGTCGCTTGGACTGTGCAGCGCGGTGCCGGATGGCACGGTAGTACTCACTCAGCCACAAATGGATGCAAAGTCTCTGGTAAACTAAACGGCTGGATGGACGGGTCCCGCAGCCAGCTGCTGTGGTTTCTCCCGGACGGTTGGTGGTGGCTGCCTTTCCCTGCACCTTTGTGTATGTTCGGTCCTGATGGCTTCCCACCGGTAACCCGCTCCCCAGCGTGTATATGTGCCGGAGGAGCCCTTTTGCCCGCAGGCTCTGGCCCTTCAAACTCTAGCTGTGGCGGTAGCTGTATTTCCTTTTGCTGGTTGGACGGTTGCCTTTAATCGGGTCTTGGCTGTTAGGAAACCCCTGGGGTTCCGGTCACTGACGGATTTGACCTACTTAACGGTGACTCCAAGCCTGGTCGGGGTCCGCAGGCCCTGCCGGTTTGTGCTGGCTTCACTTCGCTCCCCAGTTCGGTACCGGCGGGCCACCGCCCGTCCCCGGTCCTACGGTTCCGCGTTGATCTGCCTCACCTGCAGACGGCCACCACTGTCTGCCAACTTTGATCTCGGTGCCCGGGCCACGTACCCGGACACAGTCAGTTTGCTCCTCTACTCCCACTTTGCTCCTCACTCTTCCACTTCCCTAGCTGATCTCTACTCACTTCCTTTTCCTGCCTCCAGGACTGTGAACTCTTCAGTGGGTGGGGCCAACTGCCTGGCTCCACCCCACTTGGTGTGGACATCAGCCCCTGGAGGGAGGCAACAAGGATTTTGTGTCTGGCTGATGTGCCTATCTCGGGGTGGGGGTGCATGTTGTAGTACCTGTGACGACCTGGCTAGTCCAGGGCGCCACATTCCCCCTAAATGCAGATCGTCCGCGGGCTGCCCGTCCATCACTGGTTTTATTTTTCAACTGCAAAAGATATAAAACATGTGAAAACATTCAACAAAAGCACATTTATAAATCTTCCCTTAACGGGAGGCACGGTACTTTAACGTTACAAACACATTTTTATTAATAACGGTCGGCTTCCGCTCTCCCACCCAAACAACCTGGCCCTGATACTGCCCCTAAGAAGTGGCAGCACCCCTTGACCCCAGTCCAGATCCAGGCTGCCCGAGCGGGAGCGGGTATGGTGTCTCGCACCCCACTCACTTCAGGGGACCCCACGTCCATGGGGGACCCCTGACCCCCGGAGGATCACCACCGGTTGAGATAGTGGCGGGCCTGGGCCATCACTTTCCTCCAGGCCCATCCTCCAAATCAGCCTCTACGGAGGTGGCAACGGAAATATGCCCAACATATTTACATTTCCACCAGTTTGTGGGTGCCCTGCAAGTTCTCAGGCATGTCCATAAGCAGTTTCTTATGCAACGGTACAAAGGGTCCCTACGGGGACTACTTGCCGGCAACGGCCAGATCAATCACAGTGCCAATCAGGTAAAACTTCGGTTGATTACTTTCATTTAACAGGTAGCGGTACTGGTGGTCCCAACGGGGACAACGGTGCAACGGAGGGACCGCTGACTTCACTGCTCACTTTCATACTCCTCACCCGGCCCCAGGTGAAGAAACACGGGTACCAGCCCCTCCAGCGCACGGCAGGCGCGACGGGGAAGGGCCGCCCGATATCCATTATTTCCGCTCCGTGGGATGTAAGTGGCCTCCATGTCATGCAAGCCGACGACTCCCTCCTCCTCCGAGACAGGCTCTGTGTCAGGCCCGGAGTCACTATCATCCGTTCCTGCGCCAGGCGGGTTGCCGCCAGCTGCCGCAGTCTCCGGGCTCGCTACTCTTTCGGCTGCCGCTGCAGGGGGGCGCAAGCCAGACGGATCAGCAGCGGCGGGACACGCGGGCAGGGAAGACGGAGGCAGTATGGGGGCCAGGGGCAGACCGGGTCCCTCAGCCGCAACGGCCGGTCCCTCAGGGACATAGGGGCGTGGGTCACTCACCAGCTCCTCCATCATGGCCTCCATCCCGTACACCCGGGCGACCGCAGCTAACTCCTCCACCTCCGCCGTCCACTGCTCCATCAGAAGACATATCTGATTCCGGTAGCGCTGACAGATCCCCGCCGTTCGGGCCCTGATCCATGCCGCTGTTCCGGGCACCGGCTCCAGGATCTCTGCGTGGCCGGACGGGGCGAACATGTTGGCAGCGGTATCTTCCATGAACCAAATGGTGGCAGACTCCTGGCGTCCCTGCTTTTATGGCCTCGGTTTACATGCGGCCGGACGCCATCCGTCCCCCCTTGGTCTTTTCTCGGCACCTCCTCTTCAGCGGCGGGGCTTCGGCTTTCGCGCCTTCACTGCTCGAGAAGACGCTCGAGCGGGAAAATCTTCACGCCCAAGATGGCGGATTCTGAAATTTTTCGGCCGGACACCGCCGGTGGGACACAAGGCGCACTTCTACCAGCCAGTAGAGCGGTAAGATCCTGTTCGTGATGCCAAGTTGTCGCGGGCGGCGGGGTGCTGCGCTCACCACGCTCGGGTCCGGCGCTGCTGCTGCTCCGTGGCTCGAGCGGTGGGCCGGACCTGGGGACTCGAGCGGCGCTTCTCGCCCGTGAGTGAAAGGGGGGTAGTTCGGTTTGGGGATTTGGTCCGTGATGCCACCCACGGGTTGTGGTGAGGTTGGGCACCACCGCTGCTATTGACGGGGATCCCGGGAGCGATGGTAGGGAGCAGCTGGGATGTTTCTCTCCCCTCCGTGGGTAGGGGGTTGGTGGTCCCGGGGCCCGGTAAGGTGTCGGGGAGGCAGGGTTGGCAAGGTGCAGGGTCGCTTGGACTGCGCAGCGCGGTGCCGGATGGCACGGTAGTACTCACTCAGCCACAAATGGATGTAAAGTCTCTGGTAAACCAAACGGCTGGATGGACGGGTCCCACAGCCGGCTGCTGTGGTTTCTCCCGGACGGTTGGTGGTGGCTGCCTTTCCCTGCACATTTGTGTATGTTTGGTCCCGATGGCTTCCCACCGGTAACCCGCTCCCCAGAGTGTATATGTGCCGGAGGAGCCCTTTTGCCCGCAGGCTCTGGCCCTTGGAACTCTAGCTGTGGCGGGAGCTGTATTTCCTTTTGCTGGTTGGACGGTTGCCTTCAATCGGGTCTTGGCTGTTAGGAAACCCCTGGGATTCCGGTCACTGACGGATTTGACCTATTTAACGGCGACTCCAAGCCTGGTCGGGGTCCGCAGGCCCTGCCGGTTTGTGCTGGCTTCACTTCGCTCCCCAGTTCAGTACCGGCGGGCCACCGCCCGTCCCCGGTCCTATGGTTCCACGTTGATCTGCCTCTCCTGCAGACGGCCACCACCGTCTGCCAACCTTGCTCTCGGTGCCCGAGCCACGTACCCAGACACAGTCAGTTTGCTCCTCTACTCCCACTTTACTCCTCACTCTTCCACTTCCCTAGCTGATCTCTACTCACTTCCTTTTCCCGCCTCCAGGACTGTGAACTCCTCAGTGGGTGGGGCCAACCGCCTGGCTCCACCCCACCTGGTGTGGACATCAGCCCCTGGAAGGAGGCAACAAGGATCTTGTGTCTGGCTGATGTGCCTATCTCGGGGTGGGGGTGCATGTTGTAGTACCTGTGACGACCTGGCTAGTCCAGGGCGCCACATATATATATATATATATATATATACACACACCACGCAGCGGTCACTGCTGCACTACTGAATTTTACTGCTTGTGCATCTCTGCTAGCAGTTTTTAACCCCTGGTTCACTTTCCTGTATTGCTCACATGTGTTAGGGAAGGGCGGGTAATTAGAGTTTCGGTTAAGATTGTTAATCGGTGTGCTAGTCCAGAGACAGCTCCTTCATACACCCAGTAATTTACACTTTCTAGTGCTTCCAGAAGTTCCTTGTTAGGTAAATTGTTCCTGCTGATTCCTGTCTCACTGGAGTCGGTCTCTGGCCCAGCACACAGATCCTGGTTTGGTAACCAGGTGTTTGTACATTTATTGGTGTCTATATTCCCTTTGCATATTGAGGTTCACCTCCTGTTTCTCTTACTGGGGTATAAAGAGTTTGCAGTTAAACTTAGTCTGGTCTCGTTTCTTGTTTCGTGACCTGCTGTATCCTGGGAGTAACCTCTCGGTATCACATTAGCATCAACCCAGAAACTGTGCACCATGGGTGGCTTTATCGCATTTGTTTCCATGGCTAAAAGCAGCCTGTAAGTCTTACATCACCAAGCACAATACCAAGCATCAGATGGAGTGGTATAAAGCAAGTTACAGACTCTGGAACAATATCTCCTGTAGAATCATGCTGCCCTATCTAGCAGTCTGGGTTTGTAAGATGACAGGGCCTTGTTACCGCCTGACTCCAATTTACCAGCTAGGAGTCAGGAGGGATAATGCTATGGGGTGTTTTTTCAGACGTCTAGATCCCTGAGTTCTAGTGAAGGAAATCCTTACAGACGTTGTCCACCTTTGGTGAAATCTTCAGAAATAGCTCCTGCTTCTCGTATCCCAACTGTGTGTAATGCACACTATTAGGATTCAGCTCTGTTTTTCGGTTTCACCAGTCATCAAGTGATCACAAGTACGTGATTTGCTTATTTGTAGTCATATTTCAGCATGATTGTGTCCTAGTGCTCAAATCAAAGTCCATAACGGCATGGTTGAGGGAGTATGCTGTGGAAGAACATGACCGGCCGCAAAGGGCCTTGACCTCAATTCCATCCAACACCTTTGCGATTATTTAGAATGGATATGAATGGAGTGACCCCTGCCCTCATTTATCAAAAGCTGACCTCACAAATGTTCTCCTGGATAAATGGGCAAAACCTCCACAGACCTTCAAAATGTTGGAGAAAGCCGCCTTCCCAGAAAGGAGGAAGATGTTCTAGATGCAAAACTGGGGACCAACTCCATATTAATACCTAGGGATTTAAAATTAATGAAATGTTTGGAATGTAGATCTGATCTTTCCATTCAAATATAGAGATGTTTTGCGAAGTGTAGGAATAGGGGTGCAGTCAATCTTAGGAACACTCAATGTATATGTGTTTGATGTATACACATTCCTATTGGCTACTAAAGTGCCAGAAGATCTTATGATGATTCCAGGTTCCCACACAATAATGGTCCAGCAGTAAACTTCCCTATTTGAAGGTAACTTTGGAACCACAATGGTCTATTTCCTAGTGATTAATTCACAAACATTATACTAGACCTTAACCCCTTCACTGCCCCTGCCTGTTTTCACCTTCCTAACCAGGCCAAATTTTGAAATTCTGACCAGTGTCACTTTATCTGTTAATAACTCTAAAATGCTTTAATATTCCCACTGATTCTGAGACTATTGATATGCGTTGCATTTTTTTTAATGAAAATAATTAAATTTCGTCAAAAAATTCAAAAATTTTGCAATTTTTGTACTTAACATTTTTATGTCCTTAAACCAGAGAATTATATCACACAAAATCATTAACAAATAACATTTGCCACATGTCTACTTTACATAGGCACCCTTTTTAAATATATATTTTTTGGGGGGCAAAAAGTTAGGATTGAAATATAAATTTACAAAACCATAGTTTTTAGGGACCTCATCACATTTGAAGTGACTTTGATGGGCCTATATGACAGAAAATACCTAAAAGTGACACCATTTTAAAAACTGCACCCTCACACTGCTCAAAACCACATTCAAAAAGTTTATCAACTATTTATGTGCTTCACAGGACCTAAAGCAATCTGGAAGGAAAAAATGAAAATTTTAAATTTTTCCCACAAAAATATTTCTTTTGCCCTAAATTTTTCATTTTTACTAAGGTAACAGGAGAAAATGGACTATACAGTTTCTCCTGAGTACGCTGATACCACATATGTGATGGAAACTACTGTTTGGGTGCCAAAGAGGGCTTGGAAGGGAAGGAGCGCTGTTTGAATTTTTTAGTACAAAATTGTCTGGAACAAATAGAAGATGCCATTTCGCAATTACAGAGCCCCATGAGGTACCTAAACAGTGAACCTCCCCCACAAGTGACCCCATTTTGGAAACTACACCCCACAAGGAGTTTCTCTAGAGATGTGGTGAGCACCTTGAATCCCTTGGTGCTTCACAGAATTTTAAGACATTGAGCCATGAAAAAAATACATTTTAACCACAAAAATGTTGCTTTAATGTTAATTTTTTGTTCCAAGGGTAACTGGTGATAATAGACCATAGAATTTGTTGTGTAATTTTTCCTGAATACACCGATACCCCAGATGTGGTGGAAAACTACAGTTTGGGCACACGGCAGGGCATGGAAGGGAAGGAGCGTTATTTGAATTTTGGAGCACCATTTTGGCTGGAATAAAGAGCAGACACTAATGTTGTGTTTGCAGATCACCAGATATGCATCTTGAACTTACAGGTGCTTCACAGAATTTTAGAATGTTGAGCTGTGAACATGAAAAAAAAATAAATCAAAACTGTTCCGCTAACCCCAAATTTTTTCATTTTCCCAAGGGTAACATTGGAAAATGGAACATAAAATTAGTTTTACACTGTCTCCTGAGTACAGGGACACCATATATGTGGTGGAAAACTACTATTTGAGTGCATGGCAGGGCCCGGAAGAGAAGGAGCATTATTTGAATTTTGGAGCACCATTTTGTCTGGAATAGATTGCAGACCCCATGTCACATTTGAAGATCTCCTGACATGCCAAAACAGCACAAACCCTCCAAAAGTGAACCATTCTTGAAACTACACTTCTCCAGGAATTCATCTTGCGGTGTAGTGAGCAAATATAATCCTCAGGTAATTTATTTATTCAGTTTTTTCAATTGAAATGTTGCTTTGGCCCCAAAGATTTATTTTCATAAACAGTAATAGGAGAAAATGGACTGCACAATTTGTTATACAATTTCTCCTGAATTGGCCAATACTCTGTATGTGGTTGAAAACTGCTTTAGAGGCACCGTGCAAAGCTCTGAAGGGGAGGAGTGTCATATTGGACTTCAAATATTGCAGGATTGGTTTGAAAATCTCATGTCACATTGGCAGAGCCCCTGAAGTGTCAAAATAGCATGATCCCCCCACAAGTGACCTTATTTTAAATACTGCACCCCTTAATAAATTCATCTAGGAGTGCAACGAGCATATTAATGTGTCGCCCAGGGTTATGGGGTACTCGGTCCCAGGTGGTGTATAACTGGGTAATGTCACTTTGGTGGCCGTTGCCCGGTCCCGTGCCCTGGGTGCTTTTTAAAAAGGGGGGATATTTACAGGGGATTTGAATAATGTTCACACGTGACGCCACTTGCGGTGTTGCGGCTATGAGGATGGAGCCGCTGCACAGTTTTCACTACTGGGGCTGATGTTAGTGGCAACCTGGATGTTAGTCCCTCCGCAACCAGGGCCAGGGCCCCAAAGGATAGGTGATGCAGATGAGTGTTGAAAGAAGGTAGGCCACACAAAGGGTTTCAGTGTAACTGGTTCTTTTACTCACTGCAAGCTGGTAACTGGTCACCCGAGGCTGGCTGGTCTTAACTGCAGGTCCCCGTAGTCCCAGTGCTGGTTTAGTGACCTGGTGGTTTCTTTCCCCTGCACCTGTCTTTGGTTGGTGGGTGCCCATGGCGTAGAGCGGCTGGGGGCTCCTCCTGGTTGTTTTCTTCAGCAGTCCGTATTATGGTAGCGTGAACCCTGTGGGGTTGGAGTCTCTGGTCCCGTCCCCGGTTCTCCCTTTGCTACTGAGTCCCGAACTTCAAGGTCAGTAAGGTTCTTGATGGTCCCCTCACTGTGCAGGTGTTATCAGGTCTGCCTGGAGCTGTTGCCTGACCTAGGTTTCTGTACCCCGTTGAAGCGTAGTTGCGGGAGTACTCCACCATACTCCACCGGCAACTAACTGCCTGGGCCCTCAGTTCACTGTTCCCTCCTGTCAGTACGTCTGCTCACTTTTACTGTCACTGCTCAACTCCTCACTCTCCACTGTCTGACTGTCCACAGTCTGCCCCTCCCACCTGGTCAACTAGTGGACTGGACTGGCTTCACCTCTAGGCAGCCATCCATTGGTCCAACCCTAGCCTGGTACCATTCTATGGGGGAATGTTGGGGAAAACTGGGATTTTCTGAAGTTTTGGTGTGTTACCGGCACTGATCTTCTGGGTCCCTAGGGGGTAGGCCCTGCATCCTGGTGAGGGATGCAGTACCTTGTAGCTCCCTGATGGGTTCAGGGGCGCTACATTAAGAACACAGGTATGTCACTGAATTTTACACCATTGGGCAGTGAAGAAAGAATTTTTTTTTCACTAAAATGTTGTTTTAGCCCCAAGTTTTTAATTTGTAAAAGGACTGATAAGAAAAAAAATGTACCACACCATTTGTTGTGTATTTTTTCCTGAGTGCGCAAATTGCCTCTGTTACACCATCGGCGCCCCCTGCACTGTGTGGCATGGGCACCGATGCTCCCTGCCTGTTGTTTCCTCGCCTTCTGGGTCCCTAAGCCCACACCTGTGCAGCAGGGCTCTTGGGAGCACCCTTACAATGTGGCCGCGCTTCTTTCTCTTTTCTTAAATGGCCAGCATAACCTAACCCAGAAGTGCTGCTCAGCCAGTTGCTGAGAGGCACCGTGTATATAAGGCATCCTCCCCCTTTAGGAGGTTCCTTTTCAATGTTTCTCTGTAGTTGTTCTGCTCATGCTAGTTGTCAGGTCCCTGTGCTTCTTCCCTCACTCCATATATTGTCTAGTAGCTCTATTTCTGTTTCCAACTATTTATGTTGGTGTGCCTGCCTGCACCCATTCAGAACCCGCCTGTTTCGGCGAGCAACCATCTACCAACCTGTGTTCTCCAGTACTAGCCTGCACCTGTCCGCACCATCCTCTATCTCATCTGTACCAGTAACCGGTATTCGTCCTGTGGCCCTGACTTCCAAGGTAGCAAGATACCTACCAGCGTACCTACCTCCTGTGACTGTAGTGATTCATTCTCCCCTTGTCCAGTTCGCTAGGCGGGACATCCTACATATAATTGTGAACTACTTTTGAGGTACAGTGCAAAGCTGAAAAGGGAAGGAGCGCCATATAGGACTTTAGAATTTGTTGGAATGGTTTGCAAGTGCCATGACACATTGGCAGATCCCCTATGGTGCCAGAACAACAGAAAGCCCTCACAAGAAAAAATAATTACATTTCTACCACTAAAGTGGTTTAGCTCCAAATGTCCAATTTGGAGGGAGGAGCAAGAGACAGAGTGAGGCGCTCTGTCTCTTGCTACTCCCTCTGCCTCTAGATCATCCCTCTACCTCTAGTACTTCCCTTTACCTCTAGCTCCTCCCTCTGCCTCTAGCTCCTCCCTCTGCCTCTAGATCCTCCCTCTACCTCTAGTACTTCCCTTTACCTCTAGCACTTCAATCTGTCTCTAACTCCTCCCTCTGCCTCTAGCTCCTCCCTCTGTCTTTAGCTTCTCTCTCTGCCTCTATCTTCTCTCTACAATACTGTACAGTCACATATGGGGTATTGCCTTGTTCAGGAGAAATTGTGTAACACATCATTGGGCCTGTTTTATTCATTCCCCTTGTGAAAATTGGGTAAAGGGAAGTGCTTGAGGCAGAGGGAGGAGCTAGAGGCAAATGGAGGAGCTAGATGCAGAGAGGGGAGCTTCAGGTAAAGGGAAGTGCTAGAGGTGGAGAGAGGATCTAGAAGCAGAGGGAAGAGTTAAAGGTAGAGGTAAATGCTAGAGGCTGACTGAGGAGCTAGAGGCAGAGGGAGGAGCTAGAGGCAGAGGGAGGAGCTAGAGGCAGAGGGAGGAGCTAGAGGCAGAGGGAGGAGCTAGAGCCAGAGGGAGGAGTTAGAGCCAGAGGTAGGAGCTATAGGAAGAGGGAGGAGCTAGAGGAAGAGGGAAGAGCTAGAGGCAGAGGGAGGAGCTAGAGGCAGAGGGAGGAGCTAGAGGTAGAGAGAGGAGTTAGAGGCAGAGCTCTGTTCCCTCCTCCCTCTTCAATTTACAAAGAATCCCATCAGTAATAACTGCCATCTCCTACAGTCATATTAAAAAGTTTGGGCACCCCTATTAATGTTAACCTTTTTTCTTTATAACAAATTGGGTTTTTGCAACAGCTATTTCAGTTTCATATATCTAATAACTGATGGACTGAGTAATATTTCTGGATTGAAATGAGGTTTATTGTAGTAACAGAAAATGGGCAATCCGCATTTAAACAAAATTTGACTGGTGCAAAAGTATGGGCACCCATATCAATTTCTTGATTTGAACACTCCTAACTACTTTTTACTGACTTACTAAAGCACTAAATTGGTTTTGTAACCTCATTGGGCTTTGAACATCATAGGCAGGTGTATCCAATAATGAGAAAAGGTATTTAAGGTGGCCACTTGCAAGTTGTTCTCTTATTTGAATCTCCTATGAAGAGTGGCATCATGGGCTCCTCAAAACAACTCTCAAATGATCTGAAAACAAAGATTATTCAACATAGTTGTTCAAGGGTTAGATACAAAAAGTTGTCTCAGAGATTTAAACTGTCAGTTTCCACTGTGAGGAACATAGTAAGGAAATGGAAGAACACAGGTACAGTTCTTGTTAAGCCCAGAAGTGGCAGGCCAAGAAAAATATCAGAAAGGCAGAGAAGAAGAATCGTGAGAACAGTCAAGGACAATCCACAGACTACCTCCAAAGACCTGCATCTTCATCTTGCTGCAGATGGTGTCAATGTGCAACGGTCAACAATACAGCGTACGTTGCACAAGGAGAAGCTGTATGAGAGAGTGATGCGAAAGAAGCCGTTTCTGCAAGCACGCCACAAACAGAGTCACCTGAGGTATGCAAAAGCACATTTGGAGAAGCCAGTTTGTAATACTATTGTATGTTTTGAGGATTTCGATAGCGTTAGGGCAATGACAGCCAGAGACGAGTTTGTGGTACAAGATGTTTATGATATGTAAACACGGTAGATACACAACGGAAATACACAGTATAACAAACACATAAAAATACCTTTCCGAAACGGAGTGAAGGGGATTCCCGGGGCCACGCACCGGACTCCCCCAGGGAGACCACCAGAGCGAACCCCTATACAGGGACTGTCCGGCAATCAACCCCGGAAGGCCTAAATGCGCCGCAGCCGGGACACAAGGGGCAAGCGGTAAAGTCCAGAAGTGTCCGTACGGGATGAAAGTCCAGAATGGTTATGAACCGGAAGAAACCGGGCAGACGTGCTGACCAAAGACGGCAGACGGAGTCCGGGCACAGTTTGAAGAAACCGGGTGTGGTCCAGAGTCGGTCGGTAGATTTTCAGGAGGATCCAAAGGTAATCAAGTAGCAGCAGCAGCAAAGCAGGAGCACACAGCAAGCAGTATACTCAGGCACTGGACTAGGCTTAGAGGCGGCCTTTTAAGCAGCTGGACAGGAAGTAGGGCAACAGAACATAAAACTCCATGTTAACCGAGGGCAAGCTCTTTCAAAAGAGGACTGGAAAACCCGGAAACCTGACATTACTCCCCCCCCAGAAACGGCCTCAGGACGGGTCAGGGCCCGGCTTGTCCGGGTACCGTCGATGAAACTGAGCGATCTTCCGGGGTGCTCGAATGTTACCCACCGGTTCCCAGGAATCGTCCTCGGGGCCGTACCCCTGCCAACGTACCAGATACTGAAGCCGACGACGATGGAGCCGGGAGTCAATAATGTCCTCAACCACGAACTGCTCCTCGCCGTCGACCATCACAGGCGGAGGAGGAGGCACGACACGACCATGAAACGTATTGGGAGAGACGGATTTGAGGAGAGAAACATGAAAGACCGGGTGTACCTTTAGATGGTGCGGTAACCGCAGCCGACAGGCCATAGGGCTCACGATCCCGGTGATCTTGAACGGACCGATGAATTTTTGTCCCAGCTTCTGCGAAGGGACACCCAATCTCAGGTTCTTGGTGGATAACCATACAGAGTCCCCTACCTTATACATGGGTGCCGGTTTCCGGTGAGCATCTGCCGACCTCTTGTAACGCTCCTGAGCTGTAGCCACAGTGTCCTTCAGAACCTCCAGATTTTGTCGTAGCTCTGTCAATCTGTCCTCCACCGCAGGCACTGAGACCGCAACCGGTGACCTAGGCAAAATAGTCGGATGGTAACCCAAGTTAGCAAAGAAGGGCGTTACCTTAGTGGAGCTGCTCTGAGTGTTGTTATACGAGAACTCCGCCAACGGAAGCATCTTCAACCAATCGTCCTGCAGATGGCTGACATAACAGCGAAGGTATTGTTCCAGGGTTTGATTGGTCCGTTCGGTTTGCCCATTTGTCTGAGGATGGTATGCAGAAGACAAACAGACATCAATCTGGAGTGCCGTACAAAACCCCTTCCAGAACCTAGACGTGAACTGCACGCCCCGGTCAGAGATGATCTCGTCTGGTACCCCATGCAATCGGAATACGTTCTGGATAACCAGATCCACTGTCTCTGCGGCTGAGGGAAGACCGGCACACGGAATAAAGTGAGCAGCTTTAGTCAACCGATCCACCACCACTAAAATGGTATTGTGACCGTCTGAGACGGGCAACTCCACAATAAAATCCATTGAGATAGACCCCCAAGGGCGAGATGGCACGGTTAACGGTTGGAGGAGTCCTGTAGGAGCCACACGAGGGACCTTGCACCGGGCACAAACCACACATGAGTGGACATAGTCCTTTACGTCCTTTAAACAGGTAGGCCACCAGAAAAAACGGTTCAGAAATTCCTGCGTCTTCTGTACCCCCCTATGACCAGCCAACACGGAGTCATGGACCAACTTGAGAACCCGAAGTCTTACGGCCTCCGGGACATAAATGCGTCGCTCTCTCAACCACACACCATTCCGAAGAACAAGAGTTACATCATTCGGGGGGGCAGCAAGAAATACGTCACCATCATAGGCCAGCTTGATGTCCTTCCACAAGTCCTGGTCCTGGATTACTCCAACGAAATTGGCATCCGATAACACGGTCTGAGACGGGGTTCCAGGCACGGAGTCCACGGCGTGGATTCGGGACAAGGCATCGGCTTTCCCATTACGTGAACCTGGACGGTATGTAACGACAAAATTGAACTGGTTAAGGAATAGGCTCCAACGGGCTTGCCGTGGAGACAGGCACCTGGCAGACTTAAGAAATTCCAGATTACGATGATCTGTGAGTACTATCACTTGCTGCGCGGCTCCCTGTAAGTGGTGTCTCCATTCCTTGAAAGCGGAAATAATCGCTAACAATTCTTTGTCCGCAATGTCATAGTTCCTTTCTGCAGGGGACAACCGGCGGGAAAAGAAAGCACACGGATGTAAGAGACTCTTGTCCCCAGTCCTTTGAGAAAGGATGGCCCCTAATGCGTAGTCGGAAGCGTCGACTTCCACGATAAAGGGAAGTGCGGGATTCGGATGTACCAATATAGGCGCTGAGGTAAAACAAACCTTGAGACGATGGAAGGCTTCCTGGGCCTGGGCGGACCACACAAACTTCTGTCCTTTCTTGGTTAACAGAGTGATGGGACGAACGATCTCTGAAAAATTACGGATAAAACGTCGGTAAAAGTTGGCAAAACAGACAAAGCGTTGTACCTCTTTGATGTTTCCCGGTTCCGGCCAGTCTAGAATTGCTTGTATTTTGCCAGACTCCATGTTCAGTCCCTGAGGAGAGATGACATAACCTAAGAATTGTATCTGTGAGCAATGGAATTCGCATTTCTCCAGTTTGATGTACAGGTGGTTTTCCCTCAGCCGGGTAAGTACGGTCTTGACGTGCTCCTGGTGTTCCTGTAGGGAATCAGAAAAGATTAGGATATCGTCCAGATAAATCACCATGAATTGGTCCATGATATCCCTAAAAATATCGTTAACTAGATGTTGGAAAGCCGCGGGAGCGTTACAAAGTCCAAAAGGCATCACTAGGTACTCAAAATGTCCATACCGACATCGGAACGCGGTCTTCCACTCGTCTCCGGGACGTATGCGGAGTAGATTGTATGCCCCACGGAGGTCCAATTTGGTGAATATTTTTGCCTGTTGGACCCTCTCCAATAGCTCAGGAATCAATGGTAACGGATACCGGTTCCGGATGGTTATTTTATTCAGTTCCCGGTAGTCAATACAGGGTCTTAGAGTCCCCTCTTTCTTTTTCACAAAAAAGATGGGTGCCCCTGCTGGTGAGGTAGACGGACGAATAAATCCCTTAGCTAGACTTTCATCAATGTAGTTTTTTAGTGCTTCTAGCTCAGGTGCCGCCAACGGGTAGACATGACCAAACGGGATCTCCGCCCCTGGGAGTAAGTCTATGGGGCAATCATACGGTCTATGCGGGGGAAGCCGATCGGCTTTTCTTTTGTCGCATATGTCCGCAAAGTCGTTATACACCGGGGGTAGAACAGGTACCTGTACAGTGCCCTCCGCATTCGGTGTTACTGGAACCGGAACAGTTGGACTAATGGTCGGAATACTCTGCGGTGGGAAGGATATTTCCTTAGTTTCCCAATCGATGACCGGATTTGTAGACCGTAGCCACGGAATACCTAAAATAATCGGAAAATGAGGAGAAGAAATTAGCATGAAAACAAGGGTCTCCTGCTGACCTGGCTTCATGACGCATTCTAGCGGTACGGTTTCCCGATCAACTGGTCCAGAGATTAACGGAGATCCGTCTACCGTCTCCATGGTAACCGGTGAGGCTCTTTGCTGAGTCCGGATATCGTGTTTCCTGGCAAAAGAGGAGTCCATGAAATTTCCCCCTGCCCCAGAATCTATCATTGCAGAGGTAGGTATTAGCTGTCCCTCCCACCGGATCTGAATGGGGAGCGAGCAATGGGTATATTTCCCTTCCGAGTCCTTCGGTGAGGTTGACATTACAGTCAAGGGAAATACCGCATCCAAGTGTCCACTTGCCTCAGAGATATCGGACTCTGCGTCCGTGTTGTCACACTCTGCCATGGCTGCCAATACCTTATTTGGGCGATTCGGACGTTTCGGGCAGTCGATCAAGAAATGGTCCGATTGACCGCAATAGAAACACAAACGCTCACGGAGCCGGTGTTCGCGACGTTCATTGGTCTCTCGCTTTTGCAGAGAGTCCACTTGCATAGGAACGTCCTCGGCCTCCCGTGGCGTCCTGAGAGCGGGTTCTCTGGAAGGAAATGCAAAGTTGTTTACACGGTTTACAGCTGCCCATTTTTCCTGTCTACGTTCCGTCAAGCGGGTATCAATACGCACACAGTGCTGGAGAAACAGTTCAAAATCCCCTGGAGATTCAGAACGAGCTAACTCGTCCTTGATGGTACCGGACAACCCCTTTCTGAAAACAGACAATAATGCATTGTTTCCCCAGTCGGTGTCTACCACTAACCTCTTAAATTCAGTGGCGTATTCAACGACAGAACGCTTTCCCTGACGTAAGGAAAGGAGAGCCGATTCAGCGGTAGCACGGCGATTCGGATCATCAAACATCTGCGCCATTGCGGTCAGAAAATCATCTAGGTGATTTAAACGGATGTCCCGGTTCTCTATCATAGGATTAGCCCAAGCCAGTGCTCGTGAGGTTAATAACATAATTATACATAACACTTTGGACCGGTCAGAACGGTAATAATCGGCATGTACATCAAAAAACAGTATACATTGGTTCACAAATCCACGAAACTGACTACGGTCACCATTGAAACGGAATGGGGGTAACCTAGGCATACCGGCAGCTGATACGGACGCAGTGGGGCCGGCTTCCTGAGCCTCCACTCTGACTTGCAAGTCCTGTATAGCCGGACCCAGTACCTGGTGATCATGGCCCAGCTGTGCCTCCACATCTCTAAGTTTAGTCTGCACCACCTCCATCTCCTGCTGCAAGGAGTTAATCATAGAAAAGAGCTGATCTACTCCTCGTGTCTCAGTCATTGCCCCAGCGAAATCCTCTTATGGCCTGAGTATAATGTAATACTATTGTATGTTTTGAGGATTTCGATAGCGTTAGGGCAATGACAGCCAGAGACGAGTTTGTGGTACAAGATGTTTATGATATGTAACCACGGTAGATACACAACGGAAATACACAGTATAACAAACACATAAAAATACCTTTCCGAAACGGAGCGAAGGGGATTCCCGGGGCCACGCACCGGACTCCCCCAGGGAGACCACCAGAGCGAACCCCTATACAGGGACTGTCCGGCAATCAACCCCGGAAGGCCTAAATGCGCCGCAGCCGGGACACAAGGGGCAAGCGGTAAAGTCCAGAAGTGTCCGTACGGGATGAAAGTCCAGAATGGTTATGAACCGGAAGAAACCGGGCAGACGTGCTGACCAAAGACGGCAGATGGAGTCCGGGCACAGTTTGAAGAAACCGGGTGTGGTCCAGAGTCGGTCGGTAGATTTTCAGGAGGATCCAAAGGTAATCAAGTAGCAGCAGCAGCAAAGCAGGAGCACACAGCAAGCAGTATACTCAGGCACTGGACTAGGCTTAGAGGCGGCCTTTTAAGCAGCTGGACAGGAAGTAGGGCAACAGAACATAAAACTCCATGTTAACCGAGGGCAAGCTCTTTCAAAAGAGGACTGGAAAACCCGGAAACCTGACACAGTTACATTTTGGAAGAAGGTCCTGTGGACTGATGAAACAAAGATTGAGTTGTTTGGTCATACAAAAAGGCGTTATGCATGGAGGCAAAAAAACCACGGCATTCCAAGAAAAGCACTTGCTACCCACAGTAAAATTTGGTGGAGGTTCCATCATGCTTTGGGGCTGTGTGGCCAATGCCGGCACCGGGAATCTTGTTAAAGTTGAGGGTCGCATGGATTCAACTCAGTATCAGCAGATTATTGACAATAATGTGCAAGAATCAGTGACGAAGTTGAAGTTACGCAGGGGATGGATATTTCAGCAAGACAATGATCCAAAACACCGCTCCAAATCTACTCAGGCATTCATGCAGAGGAACAATTACAATGTTCTGGAATGGCCATCCCAGTCCCCAGACCTAAATATCATTGAAAATCTGTGGGATGATTTGAAGCGTGTTGTCCATGCTCGGCGACCATCAAACTCAACTGAACTGGAATTGTTTTGTAAATAGAAATGGTCAAATATACCTTCATCCAGGATCCAGGAACTCATTAAAAGCTACAGAAAGCGACTAGAGGCTGTTATTTTTGCAAAACGAGGATCTACAAAATATTAATGTCACTTTTAGTTTGAGGTGCCCATACTTTTGCACCGGTCAAATTTTGTTTAAATGCGGATTGCACATTTTCTGTTAGTACAATAAACCTCATTTCAATCCAGAAATATTACTCAGTCCATCATTTATTAGATGTTATTAGAGTTGTTTTGAGGAGCCCATGATGCCACTCTTCATAGGAGATTCAAATAGGAGAACAACTTCCAAGTGGCCATCTTAAATACCTTTTCTCATGATTGGATACACTTGCCTATGAAGTTCAAAGCTCAATGAGGTTACAAAACCAATTTAGTGCTTTAGTAAGTCAGTAAAAAGTAGTTAGGAGTGTTCAAATCAAGAAATTGATAAGGGTGCCCATACTTTTGCACCAGTCAAATTTTGTTTAAATGGAGATTGCCCATTTTCTGTTAGTACAATAAACCTCATTTCAATCCAGAAATATTACTGAGTCCATCAGTTATTAGATATATGAAACTGAAATAGCTGTTGCAAAAACCCGAATTGTTATAAAGAAAAAAGGTTAACATTAATAGGGGTGCCCAAACTTTTTCATATGACTGTATCTCAGTAATGGGAAAGTCATTACTGAATACAGATTTTACCTCATAATTGAGAATGTAAATAATGACTGATCAATTCTGACAGAGAAAGAAGCAAATTTGTCTGATAAGATACAAAGTTGCTTATTTTCATGTGTACTATTGATTTATGAAATAAAAATTAAAACGATGATTACACTTTAAAGGAGTATTCCAATGTCAATAAGTTACATAGTTACATATGTTGAAAAAAGATTTAGGTCCATCTAGTTCAACCTTCCTCCAGCAATTTAGTGATGATAGATATGACAAAGATATACCCTCCCTTATTGAATGCTGGGGATCCGACCTTTGGGAATCTCACATCTCCTGACAATGAAGCTCTGCATCCTTGTGACTCAGTTCCGGGGTGGTCTGCCCAGGATATAATGTACCGTGGATGAGGAATGAGACCAAATAGTGCAGAGAACTTTTAGGCCTTGTGCGCATGCTGCATTTTTTGCTGCATTTTTTGGGTGCAGTTTTGGTCCAAAAACTGCATGCATTTCCTTCCCCAGCAAAGTCTATGAGATTTCAATTTTTCTTTCTGCAGCTTTTTTTGGCTACGTCTTTGTGGTGACCACACAGATGCAGCATGTCAATTCTTTCTGCATTTTTGCTGGCGTTTTTGAGCCCTTCCAGTCAATAGATTTGACTTAAAAAACGCACTAGGCAAAAACAAAGTAAAACGTGGCAAAAAATGCGTGCCGAGGGTGCGTTTTTTTGGGACCAATGCAGTGTGTGCACATGTCTTACTTTACAAAGGGTGTAGCAGAAAGTTCTATGGATCCTACACAATAACATAAAGTGAAATATTACACACTCAGAAGTGACCAAGACCCCTGTGCTGAACAAGCGACATGGACCTGAAATGTCCCAGGTGATAACGCAGCGATTTACTTTACATGGTACAGCAGCCAAAGAAATCATCTATGAGGAACCATATAAATCAATGAGTGCACTAGCTGGCCTTTCGATGGTGCAGCACAGAGGTTTACAAACTTATTTTGATTTCTATCCCGCTCTTTTACCTCCGCCCAAGGAGTCAATTCATATAGAGATACGATTGAGAGAGGAGGTGAATAAACTCTATTACTATGAGCACTTTGCTTGTGGAAGCAAAGTCCTGTCCTCTTAGACTCTGGACCTAATTAACTACTCTTGGCGCCAAACTCTAGGTTTGTATATACATACTCATCGAAATCTCTGTGGTGGGAAAGGTCGTAGTTGTACGGTCAACTGTTAATTGGATTAATGAGGAAGCGGTGATATCTGGCACACAGAGAGCGGATTGTAGGTCAAGTCTTCCTCGTGGGTCACTCAGGGAATCTTCTGGGGAATTCAACTCTGCATTCAACCGAAGTCATCCCTGAAAAGGCAATCTTCTTAGGCAAATGTCTCTGGAACTTGACAGGCCTCTACAACTCTTCGAACAGTCATGGAACTTTAGGATACGGAGTACTTGAGATTTGGACCAAGCTCACTCTCGAACGTTCTCACACTTTTGAATGTCCTTGAGAACTAACTGTGCCACCAGATCTACCAAAGAGTATTTTCGGCAGTGCCAACAGAGACCTCTGGTGGATGGAAGCCAACACTGCCGGGTAGCCTCCACCTTCTCATCCCATTGACAGTTTTTTTCTGTAGAAGGCTGTGTGCACACAGGTATTTGGTGCTGTAATTTCTGCACTATTTCTGCATCTCTTGGCAGGAAAAATTCTACATAAAATAGGCACGTTTTTATGTGATTTTTACATGTGTTTTGGTGCAGTTTTTTCCACACTTTTTAGTATGAGCGGAATCTTCAGTGAAGACCCTGAAATAATTGATATGCTGCCGATTTAAATGTGCTAGGAAATAATAGGCAATGAGTGGATGAGTTTTCTGGATTCTCATTCACTTTGGTGGCGTCAGGAAACCCTTCAGGTTTTATGACAAATCCGCGCAGAATAAAATCTGACAGATCTACGTCAAATCTGCAAAGTGTGCACAGGCCCTAATGCTGTTTGCTGCCTTTCGGCTATGCCAGACATAACAGTTAACCCATTTACTTGAATGGAATTGTGCTGTAGCTGGTGTCCAGGGCAAAAATTGTGAAGGGGAAGCAACGCTGGCATCTCTAGTCTTATCATCAGTTGAGGTCCCAGAGAAAAGACCCCCAGTGATCGCATGTCATAGCAATATATCATCCCTTATTGAGATGTGAATAACCCTTTAGTGATGATGGACATGCTCTTGTGCGCCCAAGAAACTCCAAGTCTGACACTGTATCTTTAAGAATCACAGTTTTTGGAACAGGGGAATATTTTCTGGCCATTATGACAATGGTCATTACTAAGATCCAACAACCTTGATCATATAATAGTAAAAGTATTTACCCCCTCTACCTCGCTGATTCATTTGTAAAACGTACTTCTTTCCCATATCTGGCTTTTCTAAACCGAATCTTCTCTTCTCCTTCCCAGAATATTCAGATCAGCCAAACCGCACAGCTGCATCATGCAAAGTGAGCGCATCACGTGGCCACATTGTGCAGCAAATGATGTTCTTGGCTTGTATTCAACATCCGTTCTGAGTTAGCAAATTGGCGATCCATTCCTCACGGGTTAATAACGCACTCCTGCATTTCTTTTGTTCACACGTCTGCAGTTATAAAACCATATAATAAAAAATTCAGGAGCGAGGGCCGCTGTGCGCATGGCGTTGTCAATAAAACCTGCAGAATCCTGTCTCTAATGTACATTAAGAGAGAATTATACTATAGTTTCAACTTGTCCAATGCGAAAACTATTACACTGAAGTTGCAGGCTGCTCCATTTGGCACGAGCGCTGTTTATAATATTATATTATTAATGCTGCTGCAGTGTTAAATCTCTGCTGAGGTTGCAACCTTATCTACAAGATACACATTGCCCCGCACCGCTAAAATGACAAATGCTACCATACAGTCACAGGAGGGGGGGGGGGGTATTGATTTTACTGTTTTCTGTTATATAAAGCGAATTCTAACATCTCCTTATAATCTGAGTTCCCTCACCCCCATAAATGCCCGATTAAGTCCAATTTGGAAAGAGATCTAATGGGCTGAAGCTGGTAGTGAAATGATTTTCTACATCTGCATCATTTTGTAACCAGAGCTATAATTAAAAGCTTGTATGTAACATAAAAAGGGCAAATTATATTAAAGTATTTTGTTATGTAATTGAACACTGGGTGGAATTGACAAATTATTATTATTTATTTATGGAACACCATTAATTCTATGGTGCTGTACATGAGAGGGGTTAGAAGACAAAATACAGATATAAAATACAGTAAACCAACTAATAAGGAGAAAGGGTCCTGCTCTTATGGGCTTACAGTGTACAGGATAATTGGGAGGAGATAGTAGGTTGGGGGGTTGCGGCAGCTCCAGTGGTGGTAAGGTGGCAGCTTCAGTGGTGGTAAGGTGGCAACTCCGGTGGTGGTAAGATGGCAGCTTCGGTGGTGGTAAGGTGGCAGCTCCGGTGGTTGTAAGGAGGCAGCTCCGGTGGGGATGAGCTGGCAGCTCCGGTGGTGATGATGTGGCAGCGCGGTCATACCAGGCTGTAAACTTTCTTGAAGAGATGAGTTTTCAAGTTCCATCTGTAGGTTCCGACCAGTCAGGCATCGTGGCAGGACACAGGAGCCCGTGGCCATAGGAGACCTCATGATTTTTTCGTGAATTACAATACTCCTTATAGGGATTGTCTCATCACAGGCAATTTGTTTCACCAAAATCCACTGTGTGTCCAGTTGCGGAGGATGATGCAGCTTTGTGTTAATTTTCCCTACTTAGATATCTGCTGGAAAAATGAATTCATTCAGATGAGGAGTGGTGATAATACATTAATAAGTCAAGTAGGTCAGGGTGAATTCCACTGATTGGCCTGATGGGACTCCCCCTTTCAAAATTTTCAGTAAAAATGATAAAATGTTTACTTAAACGAGTTCTAATTTAAAATTGTTTAATTGTCCAGTATGAAGCCATGCTACTTAAACAATAAAACGAGATATACTCACCATCGAAATCCACTCCCTATTCCAGCACTGACACTCTACTGATGGTTTTAATGTCCGAATTTCAAAAGATACTATTCTACTGACCCAAAGCACAAAAATGAATGCCCCTCTGCTCAAAACCGTATAAAGAAGTCAAAGATGTTTTAGGATTCAGTTTTCTAGAACAAATCAAAACATCTATTTTTTGGGGGGAAATGATTAATGGTATATCTGAAGGAAAAATAATGAAGAGTATGCTGAAAAGAACCTCCTGCCTACAGTGAAGCATGACATAGTCTTGGTGATACCTACGGTGAACCATGCCGATGCTTTGGTGATGCCTACAGTGAAGCATGGTGGTGGCTTAGTGATGCTTACAGTGACCCAGTGAATGCTGTTGGTTGAGCTCTGGAGCTGCTTTGATTTCAATCAGGAGGGACTTTGATAGCCTGTATAAAAGAACACACAAGGAGTGTAGTAGGCATTTTGTGGTGAATTTGGATAGTGAGGGGACGTCACAGCTCAGCAATAGAGATAGGGTGAGAAATCCATAATACACTAAATAAACATTACTGATTCTAGTAAGGCTATATTTGCATGACAGAGCTTACAAAAATTGGATGTAGCCTTAGATGGCCTCAGAGTATCATTCATGTCATTTCAGAGCAATTCAACTATTTGCAATTTGTTGTAAATCAATTTTTTTTTTTAAAAAATTTGGTGAACAAGAGAAATTTGACTCTCAAAAGTTTCACTCATCTCTAGGATATACTCAGTTCTATTGAAATTAAAATATGATTGTCACAGTGTCACTGCAAGAGAGTGAGGGACAGGGGGCGCCTATGCTGTCCTTCGTGTTAGGGATGCCAAAGCTATCCCTAGTGTCAGGGTTACTCCTAATGGTAGATATGCCTGAGACTGAGACCCATTCCTGGCTATTCTCCTGATCAGATCTAATCTGTTACCCCCCAGGGAAGGAAGGGGCAGGAGTGAGATGGTAACACAAATTAAGACAGACAGGTGAAAACCAAAACTCAGACACACTGCAAACTCAGAGGAACAAACAGTAAGAGACTGAAGAGAAAATCAAGAGCGGGAAGGTAACAACAAAAACACAAAAAGGGTTAACACCTCAACTGCTCACAGCAATAAAGCACAAAAACCACCAGTAAGTCTGGATCACAGCACCTCACCAGACCAGTATAGGTAAACTATAGCTGGCATTCATAAAATAGTCCAGATAGCATATATAGGAGGGGAGCGAACGTGATTGGCTCCTCCACAGCATGTAATCAAAGACACTAACAAGCAGCCCAGCAGAGATTTACTCTTGCTAGCTTGCTGAAGCCTGTGGGTCGACGCTTGCGTCTCCCTGCACTGTTCACAGACCTCTGAGAAGTTTGGCAAAGTGCCAGAAGCTGTAGTTTCCACAGATCCTGACGCCGCCATAACAGTTGACGATACCGGCAAAAATCTCTTTGTGACAGTAATAATAAAATTCATATAAGTTGTTAGCATGGCCTGGGTCTCTTTAGAGTTATCGTATTAGTGGATATATTAACCAAGAAGGTTAATGAATGTTCTGCAAGGATTGAGAGAAAGCGTCTGAGACTCAGTGATTATTTAGCTACTGTAGGTCATCTACTATCCATTTTGTGGAGTGATCACTTAATTCTTTCAATTAGATGTACTATTTTCAGAGTGAATCTCATATTTAGGTGAAAACAGCATAAACAATGAAGAGACAGAATGCCATGATGAAAGACAATCCAAGATGAGATAATTGTGATATATTTCTGCATGTTTCGGTGATCCTTCTCCTTTTTCAGGAAATATCACATACATATGAGAATTTCCTGATGAAGGAGAGGGATATCCGAAATGCGTAGAAATAAATCACAATTATATCATCTTGGATTGTGTTTTATCACGGCGGCATGGCATTATACCTTGTGTGTTCATCGCTTATACTCTGCTTCCACACGGGGCTGCAGCAGCCGTGTATCTAGGCCTATCCAGTTAGTTGTGACTCTCACAACCCCACTAAGGTGAGCCTCTCCAGTGTTTTCACCTTCATATAACCTCTGGATAAGACCCCATTTTGCGCTCCTTTGTCCTCCAACACTGCTCATACATTTAGGTGAAAGAGATTTCATGTAAGTACTTTTTAAAGACATCTTCATAAGTGCACATCTGTTGACTCATCTCCATATATGAATGGAAAGCTATCTACATACCATTTAGGTTGACATGGGCCATACCGCATGCCTCATAGCTCATTGCCAAATTACATGGTTAATTTATTAAGGTCAGATTTGTCTCTCTTGTTAAAAATTGACTGTTGGGGGTATATAAAGCACACTAAATGTGTTTTGTGTGGACTCTGATCACCACATGGGGGTTGTATTTAGGAAGCTTTACTGGAAAGGTCTATGTTGAGGTGTTATATAAGGGCATTAGTCATACCCCATTACAGTACCGATGACTATGATGACCATCAGTATTATTATCAAGGCCTGTAAGGGTTAATGTTTTACTATTTGACTTCAGGTGTTTTAAGTAAGGGCATGCACAGTCTTAGAAGTTTATAGGTAATTTAACTTGCGGGATTTTTGCATTGCAGGCTACCCTATGACTCCTATAAAAATCTATTTGGAGGCTGTTTCTAATAAACATTAAAGCATTTTCTCATGCCCCTGCAGTCCTATACTCTTCTACTCATTAATCCTAATTGTGCCAGGTTTTCCTAGCAAACAACATAAAAGTCCCATTTAAAAGAAACTGGATAAAGTTTTTGGTTTAATCAACCCAATGCTTATGCTTAGATTTGCCTAACCGTGAGAAAAAATGTGCAAGTACTGTGCGTCGAGCCGTCAGTTACAAATTACGGTAAATTCAATGTTACCGTATTTTATAGCCTCTATTTATCTTATTAGACACGTTATGATTGATAGAATGAGGATTGTGGGTAAGTAAAAAGATTCTATATCAATTTGTTTTAAAAATTAGCTTGTCATGTACTTTAAAGGGTTTTCAAAGTTTATTATATACTTATATAGTATTATCATATTCCGCAGCGTTTTACACACATCACCATTACTTTCCCCATATACTAAATTCCCTATCAGATATCTTTGGAGTGTGGGAAGAAAACGCAGAATCTGGAGGAAATCAACGCGCAAACATGGAGAGAACATACAAACTCCTTGTACAAGTTATACATGGTGACATGGTGGGATTTGAACCTAGGACCCCTGCATTTTGGGCAAACCCTTTGACAGAAAGTCTCCAAATAATAAGTTCATTACAGGGTGTCCTGCAGCTGCTGAGACCCTAAATGATCAGGTGTAATCTTTATAGGGAACCTGTCATCAGCTTTTTCCCCATATAAAGTAGGGCCAGCACCTATAAGCCCTAAAATAGAGCATTCTGGAATGCCGTATATGCTGTATGTCCCCAATCTGCTCTACAACGCAATAAAAAAGACCTTTTATTATACTCAGGTACGGGGGGTGCTTGGGCATTGCTCTTCATGATCTGGCATTTCCTCTCTTCTTACGATTGCTCTCCTCCTGCTCTGCTTCATGTGGATGTGCATTCTACATCATTTATTGTGCCAGTGTTCTTTGGCCTTTCCCGCATGTGCACTACAGTATCATGCTCTGTGCTGGGCAGGGCAGAGAGAGGTACGCACACCCAGGAGCGCAATATAATACACTATGTGTTTGACATAGGGCATGTTATCCACATGAAGCAGGGCAGGAGGACGATAATCGTAAGATCAGAGGAGGTGTCGGATGAAGCCCAGCTACGTCTATTGAATTGGATGACCCCGTAAGTGAGTATGATAAAAGGTCTTTTTTTTTGCCTTGCAGAATGGATTGGGGACATATATACACTTATACAGTATTTTAGAATGATGTTTATGAGGGCTTTTAGGAGCTGGTCACAGGTTCCCTTTAAAGGGAATGTGTCAGGTCCAATATGCGCCCAGAACCATGACCAGTTCTGGGTACATATTGCTAATCCCTGCCTAGCTGTCCCTGTATCTGGTAGCATAGATAAAGAGATCTTTAGAAATAGTATTTCGAAAGATCTTATATCGTATGCTAATGAGCGAGAGGACTAGTCCCCCTGGGCGTTAGTTCCCCTGGCTAGTCGGCTCCATTATCATGTTAGTATGCCCCCTGTGGGTGTGCGAACATGCTAATGAATGCACAGCGTCAGCAGATGATCTCACTCACCTCTCCGGCTGCCATCGCTGCCCGACACTGGATTTGGCTCAGTGAGCATAACCCCAGAGTTCCGGTCATGCACACTATCAAGCCGGTGTACGCATGCTGGCTTCAACCTGAAGTAGTGCGCATAACCGAAAGTCCAGGGTCATGCGCACATGAGCACTAGTCCCCTCGCTCATTAGCAAACGATAAAAAAATCTTTTGAAATACTTTCCTAAAGATATCTTTATCTATGCCAGTGTATACAGGGACTGTTAGGCAGGGATTAGCAATATGCACCCAGAACTGCTTATATTGGACCTGACAGGTTCCCTTTAAGAGTTCCCAGTAAGAGGGCTGCAACTGGCACTAAATGTTCTCCAGACTGCTTCCTGATTCTCTAAGATGATGTAAGGCAATCCATCATCAATGCAGAGCGCTGACGTTTACACACTGCTTGTGACATGCATGCTGCTGCACAGGACAGCCTTTCTTGCATACTATAAGTGTCTCTCAAAACACCCTGCTCATTCTTCAGAATGGTCTATGTAATCATAGAGGTGAGCTAAATGGAAGCACACTGCTATATCCTACATTAGATTACGCCATAATTGCCTACTCTATTGGAACATCTGGGATTGTCCCAAAGACATGTCGCACCTTATAGGCTCTCAAAACACTTGGTAAACCTCCCACGAGCCATAAAAAACTCCAGAAGCCTTCAGGAATATCCAGGAAAACAGTACTTTTGGAAGTTCGGTTCTGTTACAAATTGAGAGGATGTAGAAGATGTATGGAGGGAGCAAGAAGAAAACATGGCCTGAAGTCAATATACTAATAATAATACTACTGGGAGAGCTTCCCTAAAAGTTGGCAAGTATGGAATAATGGTTGTGGCAGGTGTGTAATTAGCAGGCAAGGCAGGGCACATAGCCAGGTTCTGGTTTGTCAAGAAGGTGCCAACAAACCAATTTTTGATACAGCCAGAGTAAGAACTTAATCCTTGTCATCTGCAATAGAATGCCTATCTGCAACTCTGGATGGTGTCGAGAACGATAAGAAGTGTTTACTGGAGTTTCTCTTTAAAGTACAATGCCCATAGAAAGCCTTTCTGTAAATTTAATGATACTTATTTTGAGATCGAGCCAACAATCATACAGTGATCACCTGAAGTAGTACGTAAGGAGTAATAAGAAATTACTTGCTTCTTGAGGAAATTTCTGGAGAAGTAGAAAATGTGTTTATTGAATGTAGCACCTTCATGGTCAGATGTCATAGTTTTTCAAGTAGGAACTTATTTAATTCCGTGTCTCCTGTCCCGTTCCTATATGATCGAATCATATTCAGGTCATACTATTAGAAAGCTTGAAAGTTCAGTGACCCTTATTAATTTCTGCATCAAATCAGGTTTAACATCTGAGTAATCTTTCAACTGAATGTGCAGTCATCTGATTTCAAGCTTCAAAAAGACATTTCATGATTTTTCTGATTGCTTCTATACATGTTGCAGCTCTGGCTTTTCTCAAGATATGACCACATAAGATAGACTTTTATTCTATTTTAGTTATAGTGGGTGTAAGATGATAGCTGGACACGTCATAGAGGGGAGCTCTAGAGGTGGTTATCCTCTGTGAAGCCTGGAAACTAGCTCCAGTACATGTAGTACTGAGAGTATTAATAGATAGAGTTGAGCGCGGTTCGCGGTTCTCCAGTTCGCGGTTCGAGTGATTTTGGGGCTGTTCTAGATCAAACTAGAACTCGAGCTTTTTTGCTAAAATTCGATAGTTCTAAATACGTTCGAGAACGGTTCTAGCAGCAAAAAGCAGGGCTTTTTACAGCTACAGTGTGCAGGAGCCATCGCTGGCAGCCTGCCACAAGCTGGTAACCAAGATAAACATCGGGTATCCAAGCAAAGCGCTTTGGTTAGTAACCTGATGTTTATCCTAGTTACGTGCAGGAAGCCCACACTTGCCCGCTCAGCTCGCTCCACCCCCTCCTGCCCGCGGCATGTACACACGTACACACACACACACACACACTCTGCACACACACACACACACACTCTGCACACATGGTCCCGCTCGGCTTACCTGCGGTGATGAAGTCCCGCCATCCCGACCTCAGCACTGTCACTGTCCTCCATGGCCGCCGCTTGTCACATCACCTTCTCTCGCTTCCGACCCGAGACTGACTAGCGGTGACGTCACGGGCCTCTCGCGATACTTGGCTGTGAAGGCGTCGGTCATTGAACTCAGTGACAGGTGCTGTCAGTGTGCTGGAGATCAGCGCAGGTAATGTACCTCGCTGACAGCAGCACTTGTCATCCCCTGCAGTGACCTGGGCTGACCCATTGATGTTAGCTCAGGTCACTGCACTGCTCTCCTAGACAATGGGGAACATCCTGCTCTTCATTGACTGGGACAGTGTGGATCGTCATGGCAACCCCTTGGATTACACCAGACCTGGATTTGTTTTTCTTTCTAATAAATTGGTTAAAGAGGGAATGTTTTGGGGAGTGTTTTTTCAAATAAAAATGTGTTTGTCGTCTATTTTTTTTTATTACTGACTGGGTTGGTGATGTCGGGTATCTGATAGACGCCTGACCTCACCAACCCCAGGGCTTGATGCCATGTGACATTACACATCTGGTATTAACCCCATATATTACCTCGTTTGCCACCGCACCAGGGCGCGGGATGAGCTGGGGCGAAGCACCAGGATTGGCGCATCTAATGGATGCGCCACTTCTGGGGCGGCTGCGGCCTGCTATTTTTAAACTGGGGAGATAACCAATAACCATGGACCTCCCTAGTCTGAGAATATCAGACCCCAGCTGTCTGCTTTACCTTGGCTGGTGATCCGATTTTGGGGGGACCCCTACGTGTTTTTTTTTAAAATTATTTATTTAATTTAAAATAACAGCGTGGGGTGCCCTCAGTTTTGGATTACCAGCCAAGGTGAAGCTGCCAGCTGTGGTCTGCAGGCTGCAGTCGTCTACTTTACCCTAGCTGGCTATCAAACATAGGGGGAGCCCCACGTCATTTTTTTTTTCATTTTTTTGGCTAAATACAAAGCTAAGCACCCCTTAGTGCCACATGAAAGGCACCAAAGGGTGCAAAATTACAAAATGCAGGAGAGTGGGACATTATGTGTCTTTCTGCCATTATAATGACAGAAAAGACTGATATGAAGTGCATAAGCACAAGAAAATCACCAGAGCGCTCTACACTGTGAAAAGCAGTAGAAAATGGCACTGGAGTGAACATGTGACCGCCTCATGTAGGATGAAGCTATGGATCCTGGGTAAATTTATGCATTTACCCTCCTTCAGTTTTTTTGCAGTACACAAAAAAAACGGAAGGCACACGGATGACAAACAGATGACATACGGACCGTCTACGGAACGGAAACGGATGCCACACGGATGCACCCGTGAAAAAAAACGGACTGTTTTTTGCAGACCGCAAAAATGGATCGGTCGTGTTAATGTAGCCTTATTCTGATCTGCCATTTATAAACAGCAGGCAGAAATAAGTGAATAACGCCCCCCAGCGTCAGAAAATCTCCGGGGTTTCAGGGCTAGCTGAGACCCTGGAGATCATGACTCAGGACGTTTTTTCCGGTCCCCGCTCACGTGATCACCGGTATACACCGTACACCGATGATCACGTTACAGTAAATGACAGCGCCGGTAAAAAATTATTTATCTCCCATCTGGCATGAACAAACACTTCTTCTCCACTTCTTCTCCACTTCTTCTCCACTTCTTCTCCACTTTCTCTCCACTTTTTCTCCACTTTTTCTCCACTTTTTCTCCACTTTTTCTCCACTTCTTCTCCACCTATTCTCCACCTTTTCTCCACTTTTTCTCCACTTTTTCTCCACTTTTTCTACATTTTTTCTCCACTTTTTCTCCACTTTTTCTCCACTTTTTCTCCACTTCTTCTCCACTTCTCCACTTTTTCTCCACCTTTTCTCCACTTTTTCTCCACTTTTTCTCCACTTTTTCTCCACTTTTTCTCCACTTTTTCTCCATTCTTTTTCTATGGTCGGTCTACCCATTAGCTCTGCCATGCATAGTATAGCTCTACACCTACTGCACGTTACTTTATGATTGACATCTCTTTCGTACCAGAGCTGTCTAAGCCTACTCTGACCCCATATTTGTCATTACTATATTGTCCTTGTACTGTATTATGACATTTGTATCATGTGTTTCATTTCTTGCTGTGTTGCAATTATTTTGCTGCATCCCAATTGTAGCTCTACATTACATTACATACATGTTCGAGTTTATGTTATTGTTCTCTCACTCTTATGTGATACTGATTATTGTCATTTTTCATGATTACATGCAGATAAGTCCAATCTGACGAAGGCTCAGGCCGAAACGTCATTTGTAACTTGTTTTGGACAAAAATATATATGCTTATGAAAAATTTTTTTTTCTTAATACGGACCAATAAAGAGTGATTTTGCATTACTATCCGTTGTGACTTACTGACTTAGTCTGGGAGATTTAGAGTGCCGAGGTTACTCACTAATTTTATCTATTATTACCTCTGAGCACCTATATACCAGTGAGCAGAGCTTCCTCTACAGTAGTTCTCCTGATTAGGCATGCCCTTACCTCATGAGCAGGGCATTGCAGCTTTGGTAGCAACCATTACGACATGGACTCTGCTGCTGTGGACCCGGGGAGAGTGAGTGCAGATTCATTGCACCCACACTCCTCACATGAAGGGTCCGCACTGCTAGAAAATGGGGGATACGTTCCCTGAGTGTCTCCCCCCCATATTCTAGACGGTCGAGAGTCGTCGTGGGACCCCTTTATTTTTTTTCTTACAATAAATTGGTGAAAGAGGAAATGTTTTGGGGACTGTTTTTCCAAATAAATTTCTTTTGTCGACTTTTTTTTTTTGTTAGTACTGACAGTTTATGATGTTGGGTATCTAATAGATGCCATGACATCACAAACTGCTGGGCTTGATCTCAGGTGACTTTACAGCTAGTATCAACCCGATTTATTACCCCGTTTGCCACTGCACCAGGGCACGGGATGAGCTGGGGTGAAGCGCCAGGATTGGCGCATCTAGTGGATGCGCCACGTCTGGGGTGCCTGCGGCCTGCTATTTTTAGGCTGTGAAGGCCCAATAACTATGGACCTTCCCACCCTGAGAATACCAGACCACAGCTATCCGCTTTACCTTGGCTGGTGATCCAATTTGGGGGGGACCCTACTTTTATTGTGTAATTATTAATATTTATAAAATAATTATAAAAAAGAGCCTGAGGGGACCTCCACATTGGATCCCCAACCACGGTAAAGCTGCCAGCTGTGGTTTTCAGGCTACAGCCGTCTGCTTTACCCTAGCTGGCTATCAAAAATGGGGGGACCCAACGTCATTTTTTTTTTTAACTATTTTTAAATAGAAAAAATTAATGGGCTTCCCTGTATTTTGATTGCCAACCAAGGTAACGGCAGGCAGATGGGCGTGGCAACCCATAGCTGTCTGCTTTATCTGCGCTGAGAATCAAAAATACCGCGGAGCGCTACGTCATTTTTTTTAAAGATTTATTTTTACAGCACTGTGATGTCCAGCAATCAAAATACAGAAATACAGTCCTGGATGGAGTATGCTGAGCCTTGTAGTTCTGCAGCTGCTGTCTGTCTGTATGGAGAAGAGCAGACAGCAGCTGCAGAACTACAAGGCTCAGCATACTCCATCCAGGACTGTATGCAGAAGTTTTTTGCCGACCAAAAAAATGACGTGGGCTTCGCCATATTTTTGTATGCTAGCCAGGTACAGCAGGCAGCCACGGGCTTCCTCCAACCCCCAGTTGCCTATTTGTACCCGGCTGGGAACCAAAAATATAGAGAAGCCCTTTTTTTTTAATTATTTCACTTATTTCATGAAATAATTAAAAAACTAATGACGTGGGCTTCGCCCCATATTTTGTGTCCAGCCAGGTACAACTAGGCAGCTGGGGATTGGAATCCGCAGCACAGGTTAGCCCGAGGTTTCTGGGCGCCTCTGCTGCGAATTGCAGTCTGCAGCCGCTCCAGAAAATGGCGCTCTCATAGAAGCGCCATCATCTGGCGCTGTATCCAACTCTTCCAACAGCCCTGGAGCCGGGTGGCTTGTTGGGTAATCATGAGTTAATACTGGCTTTGTTTTACTAGCCAGTATTAAGCCAGAGATTCTTAATGTCAGGCACGTTTGACCCGGCCATTAAGAATCTCCAATAAAGGGTTAAAAAAAAGACACCACACAGAGAAAAAATACTTTAATAGAAATAAATACACAGACACATTAGAGACTCCATCTTTATTACCCCCTGTCAGCCCTCCACGATCCTGCTCTTCTGTCTTTCTCGTTCAACAAATGCAGCTCTGCTACATCACTGCTGCATGGGGGAAGATGCTGCTTCCCGTGGAGCATTCACTCCGTGAAAGCTGCACGAGAAGCAGCGTGCAGCCTTCACTCCGTGAGTGATCAGTGTTGCTAGCGGTAACAGCGGTAACGCTGACAGACGCGTTACCATAGCAACGGTGCTCCCGGAGCCGCGGTTAGCGGTGACGTCACCGCTAACTGCGTTGCTATGGCAACGGTGATCTCCGTTAATGACCAGCTGTGTCAGCCGGTCCCTAACGGAACGGGGAGTCGACCGTGTGCTAGAGCATGTCGCCAGTACACGGCGATACACAAATGTGCACCGTGTACCGGAGAGATGCACTCGCAGGTCCTACATGACGCGTCATAGTCATGTGACCAGTCTGTAGCCAATGAGATAATAGCCACGTGACTGGTCACATGGCTATTTTGACGTCACGATAGGTCCTGCATCTCTGCTGGCAGTATCGGTCACCGGGAGGATTCAGCGATCATCGGATGGAATAGCGGCAGGAGACAGAGTGCAGGAGGGATCGCGGGGACCGGTAAGTGTTATGGCAATGTTTATTAACTGTATGTGTACATTTATAATGCATTTTTATGTGTTTTGTGATTGACTCCCATTATAGCCTATTGGTTCGAGTTCGGTTCGTCGAACGTTCGATGAACCGAACTCGAACGGGAGCTCCGTTCGGCGAACCGACCTCGAGCCGAACCGCGATCGGTTCGCTCATCTCTATTAATAGGGCTGACAAGGGCCAGGTTTATGAGTAGAAAGAGAGATGGATGGAACTGACTGCTGTATATCCCCACCCCGGATTGTGGATGGTGGAAATAAGAAAGTCCTGGTGGATTTATTAGGTGACTGTGTACCGCCCTGAGAGGGGCTCATCTGCTCCCTGCCGGGTTGAGCCGCTCGAGGTCCAGGCTCGGGTTGTCAGTGTCTCGAGCGCCTCCGGACCGGGGGCCACGTCGCTCTGTTAAGGGGAGGCAGTGGGGGCTGGCGGTGTAGGACGGGGTTCGCAGCCGGGAGGCCGCGTTGTTACTGGATGAGTCGTGACGCCATCCACGGGTTGTGGTGACGGGATGCACCACCGCTGCGGCTGGAGTGAAGGGGGCTCCCGGGAGCGGTGTTGTGGCCTCAGCCTAGATGTTAGCCCCTCCGTGGGTAGGGGCGGTGTGTCCCGGGGCCCGGTGGGGGAATGACGATGATGTCGGGTGCAGGGTGCCGTGCTGCGGTACGGTGCCGTGCCCAGATGGCACTGGTGTACTCACTATTAATTCACACTCAGAGTCACTGGTAAACCAAAGTTCGGGGATGGTCGGGTCCCGCAGCCGGCTGCTTGTGTCCCTTGTGAGGTTGATGGTGGTCCCTTTCCCTTGCACCTTCTGTTTCTCGGTTGTTGGCTCCCCTGCCTGGGCAGTGGTAGCCCGCTCCCCGGCGTTTAGCTGCCGGAGGAGTCCTCGGTTGCCCGCAGGCGCTGGCCCGTCGGATGTTTGGCCCTTGGCAGTGACACTCACCCAGTATCGGTGGGTTTTTGCCTCTTTTCGGGACTTTGGGTGAGAATGAACCCGTGAGGTCCAGACTGCAATCAGTGAATTTGCCTAAATTCAGTGGCTTCTAAGCTAGGACGGGGTCTGAATACTTGGTTGCTGGTGCTCCAGATAGCTGTTGACTCCCCAGTTCAGGTCCGGCGGGCTCCAACCCTGACCCGGTCCTTACGGTTCCGCCGGTCGCTACACCGGTACTCCTGCAGGCGGCCACCACCGTCTACCTGCCTGACGTTACGGGGATCCCAGGCTCCAACAGCCCCTGACAGCTTTACTCCTTCACTTCACCTAACCACAAACCCCACTGTATTTCCTGCCTCAGGACAGTAGTCTCCTCGGTGGGCGTGCCTTTCCGCCTGACTCTGCCCACCTGGTGTGCCCCACTAGCCCTGAGGGAGGCATCAGGTCTCCCTTTCGGGTGACGGGTGAGTCCTCACAAGGGATGGGGGTGTGTGTGTGTGATGTGGTGGGTGTTGTTACCTGTGACCCCTGGGGTCCAGGGCGTGACAACTGTATGTGGAGGTGTGCAGATCTCCAGTGTGTTTTTCCTTGCTAATGAATGAGAACTGGACATTAACCTGAGTGGTCTGTTGTACGCACTATTTGCTTTGATATTTTCAGTTTGTGCTAGAAAAGGCTGTTTTTGGTTTGGTTATCCTGAATGGTTTATGACGTCTAAATAAACCAACGTGGACATTTTACTCAAAAAAACCCTCCCTACCTCAAAATGCAACCAAGTGAGCTGTCTACTGTTGGTGCAGAAGTATGGGCACGAATTCCGAGGGGCACTTCTGACTGCCCTAGGAAACAGCATGTTGTGGGTAAAAGCTTCAGCTGGAGTGAAAACAGACAACATGGAGGCACTGATAAAGCAGCTGCTGCAGGCTGATCTGCAACACCAGCATCAGACAGGAACAGAAACAGCAACAACAATGGCAGTAATAAGGGCAGGAGCATCAGGAACAGCAATGTCAACGGCAACAACAATGGCAGAAGCCACTGAAAGCCCAGCAGGAAATCAATAAACTGCTTATGCAACAGTTCCAGCTGCAGCAAGAACAGATACAGCAGAAGCAATGGCAATACCAGCAGCAGATGATGATCCTGGCTGAGACGCTCCGCCCCAGGGAAGCAGAACCACCCCGGAGTCAACGTGATGATTCACATGTGTGAAAGATGGTTAGGAGAGACTTGCAAAAGATGACATTGAGTAATGATGTTGAGGCATTCTTGATTGTTTTAGAAAGGGTGGCAGAATGGGAGAAATTACCTCTGGAATAGTAGGTGAAGATGCTGGAGCAATGAGTAATGGGGGAACCGCAAAAGGTCTAATATGATCTGGCTCTGCAGGATGCAAATGAGTATACCAAGTTGAAAACAGAGATCGTGGCACACTTAGGAGGAAACCTGACTGTCAGTGCGCAGAAGGTACACACTGGGGCTATTGCGGTGACAAACATCCCTGGTCCCAAATGTTTGAATTGCTAAATATGGTTCAAAAGTTGTTGCAACCAGAATCTTCCTCCCTAGTGCAGATGGTGGAAAAGGTCATCGTGGACACATTCATCCACTCCCTTCCGAGGGGAGTTCACTCAGTGGTTACCCAAGGAGATCCCTGGAATGCCGATGACTTGGTGGGCATGGTAGAAAGCTACCAAGTGGTTGAGAGGTCCTTGGGGAAACAAGAGTCAGTAGCTTCTCCATACTGGGGTTACCAAGGGGAGGCTGACACCCAAAAGAAGGGAACTAGAGCTGCATATGGAGGCGATTAGATTCCCAAGGGCATCTGAGTTATTGCTGAATGCTTCAGCTAATAGCATGATTTGTTGGAGGTGTAATCACCCAGGTCACATAGCCACCCTTTGCCTCATGACCGCCAATAGACTGTACCATGGGTCAGCATTGCTCCTATTATGCATACCCTGCTTGCAGTCCTGACTCTGAACCTGGTGAGGGGCCACAGGCATGTCCCTTGTCAGTGACTGTTCTGCTGGGCTTAGGGAGTTTGGTGATCCTAATAAGGGCCACACTCTCTCACTGGCTGATTCCTGGAAAGATGGTAAGCATCTGCTGTATCCACAGGAACACAAAGGGCTACTCTATGCCTTGGGTGGACATAAAGACAAACTTTGAAACTAAGTCCCTTAAGGCTGGCGTAGTCAAGGACTTATTACACCCTATTATAATAGAGCAGGATTCCTCAAGAGCCCGTGGACGACACCAGATATCCATACATTGCTATAAATGGGGAGTTATTGCATCATGTCAGTAAGGTGAGCTATTAGAAGAGTTGTTGATACCAGGACCCTACAGGCGTAGAGTGTTAGACATAACAAAGCCCATACTCATGTCTTAGGTAACCATATGGGGGTAGACAAAACTAAGCCTCCAGAGGTTCCACTGGCCCGGTTGTCACCAAGAGATATTGAATTATTGTAGGGTCTGTCCCACATGCAGATTAACCATCCCAGTTGCTCTCTTCCCTAGCTCCTTAGTGCCATTACCAATCATTGAGGTCCTGTTCGTTCGCATAGTGAAGGATTTAGATAGACCCCTGGTCAAGTCCTCCAGAAGGTATCAGTATATCCTAGTGGTCATGTATTATGCTACTTGGTGCCAAGAGGCAGTACCATTGAAAAATTCCTCAGCAAAAAGTATAGCTAAAAAACTAGTCCAGATATTTTCCTGAACTGGACAGCTGAAACAGATTCTGATGGACCAAGGGACCCCATTCTTTTCAAAGGTCATTAGGGAATTATGCAAAGACCTGCGGATCACACAACTTTGTACCGTGTTATATCACCCGCAGCCAGATAGACACATGGAACAGTTTAATAAAATGTTGAAGGCCATGCTAAAGAAGGTTGTGGAAAAAGGAAGGCCGAGACTGGGACTGTTTACTGCCATACCTGTTGTTCTCCATCAGAGAACTACCACAGTCCTCTACAGGGTTTTTCCCGTTTGAACTGTTGTATAGCCAACACCCTTATGGATTGCTGGATATAGTGAAAGAGAGCTCGGAATCTCTCCCTACAAGAGCGTAACCCTGCAAGAGCTACATCCTACAAGAGTGTAATTGAGCATATGGCCCAAATGCAAGAGAGAATTGCTGAAGTGATGCCCATTATGAGACAGCACCTTCTCCAGGCACAAAGTGCCCAGATGAAGCCATACAATCTCAGTCAGGATGAGATACTTCAGCCTGGGAGATCTTGTACTGGTGCTCGTACCACGGTGGAAAGAAAATATCTTGCCAAGTAGCAAAGCCCCTATTAAATGGTCAAAAAGTTGGGTAAAGTTAATTATAAAATCTGCTAACCAGAGAGAAGGAAGCCCTACCAGGTGTACCATGTCTATCTCAACAAACCATGGCAAGATAAGGAACCCATGGAAGCCCTGTGTTTGGTGGCTATGTGTTAGGTCCTGGTGGTGTTGGATCCTCTGGGCCGTGCACCGGACTCCCCCAGTGAGGCAACCCGGAGCGAACCCCTATACAGGGACTGTCCAGTCACCCCACCAGAGGGCCTAGGTGCACGGTAGCCGGAGTACTAGCGGAGCAAGGATAGCGTCCTTCAGGAGACAGTTAGAACGAAGTTTCTGGAGCCACAGAGTTCCTGACGGCAATTACTAGGGACCGGTACAGGTGCCGGGTATGGACCTCGGGTGGGATCCGGGTTTAGCTGGGCGTGCTGGTAGAGGTTGACGGACGAAGTCGGGTTTCCGAGACAGGCACAGGCAGATGAAACAGTGATGGTACTCCCCGCCGACAGTCCTCGGAGAACCTCTAGGCAATCCCGGAATCAGGAACCGGATACGGAGGCAGGACAGGCTCTACGGAAAAGACAGGATTAATATCCACAAGGCACAAGGAGACCTGGACTTCTAGCTTAGTGAAACTCGACGAACAGGCACCGCCCACATGTAAGGAACCTCCTAATATACCTTATAGCTGAAGTAGGCAATATCCTTGTTTCGGGGACGCTGGCCCTTTAAGAGGAGGGCAATGACCGCGCGCGCGCCCTAATGCGCATGCGCGAAGCCCGAGTGCCGGAGTCCAGAGCAGGAAGCGGTGCCGAGGATGCAGGAGCGCCTGTCAGTGTGTCCTGGGTCGCAGAGGAACGCCGGGAGCGGGGAACCGGACGCAGGGGGGATGCAGAGGGAGAAGAGGGAGCTGTGTAGCCGCTGGCAGGAGGATCGGGGACCGGAGCGGTGAGTAAGGAATAGCGTCGGGCCCCGGGGAGCGTGACAGTACCCCTTCCCACACGCCCCCCTCCCCGCAACCGGGACAGGAAGTCACAAATCAGGGGGGTGCCAACATTCTCCCGGGGTTCCCAGGACCTGTCCTCGGGGCCATAACCCGCCCAGTCCACAAGGAAGAATTGCTTACCCCTCACGGTCTTCATGGCTACAATATCCCTTACCGCATAGATGTCGTCATCAGCAATAGGAAGAGGAGGAGTACTGGTGTCAGTGGAGAAGGGACCAAGGACAACAGGCTTGAGTAAGGAGACATGGAAGGAGTTGGGTATCCGCATCGTGGCCGGGAGCTGCAGTTTGTAGGAGACCTCATTGATCCTTCCGATAACCTTGAAGGGACCGATATATCGTGGACCCAACTTGTACGAAGGCATCTTCAATCAGACGTATTTGGATGCAAGCCAGACCAGATCGCCCGGAGAGAAGCACGGAGGGTCCAGGTGTCTCTTGTCCGCGTGTCTCTTCATCTGTAGGGAAGCGCGTTCAAGGGAAGTCTTGACAGAGTTCCATATAGCAGAGAAATCTCTGGCCAGGGCGTCAGCAGCGGGGACATCGGAAGCCGAGGATACCGGTAACGGAACGGATGGTTGGAGTCCATAGACAACATGGAAAGGAGAGCAGGAGGTGGTCTCGCTGACATGGTGGTTCTGAGAGAACTCTGCCCAAGGAAGAAGCGTGAACCAGTTGTCATGATGTACGTTGACATAGTGGCGTAGGAATGAAGTCAGGACCTGGTTGACCCGTTCCACTTGGCCGTTTGACTGGGGGTGGTAAGCCAAGGAAAGTCCAGAGACACGCCCGGATGTTTGCAGAGAGACCTCCAGAAACGCGAGGTGAACTGCGTTCCTCTGTCCGACACAATGTGTGCGGGAAAGCCGTGCAGCCGGAAGATATGCTGGATGAAGGCGTCAGCGAGCTCCAGGGCAGAGGGTAATCCGACCATGGGAACGAAATGAGCCATTTTTGAGAACCGATCCACCACGACCCAGATGACCGTATGGCCGGAGGACAAGGGCAAGTCCGTCACGAAGTCCATGGTGATGTGTAACCACGGAACTGAGGGGATCGGCAGAGGCAGAAGACGACCATAGGGCAGGTGCTTAGGCAACTTGTTCCGGGCACAGGAGGGACAAGTGGAGACGAAGGACATGAAATCCTTACGAAGAGACGGCCACCAATAGTGACGAACGATGGCGCCCCAGGTTTTCTTCTGACCAGCATGGCCGGCCACTTTCGAGGAATGTCCCCACTGAAGGACCTTGAGTCTGTCGGTCTCTGTGACGAAGGTCTTCCCAGGAGGTATCTGTGCCAGTGTGACGGGAGTCACCGGTATGACTTTACTCGGACAGATGATGGGTTGATTAGTTTCTTCCTCTTGCTCCACCGGAGCAAAGGACCGGGACAGGGCATCAGCCCGTACGTTTTTATCCGCGGGCTGGAAATGTAGTTGGAAGTCAAACCGGGCAAAGAATAGAGACCAACGGGCTTGGCATGGGTTCAGCCTTTGAGCGGACCGCAGATATTCCAGGTTCTTTTGGTCTGTGTAAATGATCACTGGGTAAACTGCCCCCTCCAAGAGGTAACGCCACTCCTCCAATGCCATCTTGACAGCCAGGAGCTCTCGATCACCAATGGTGTAGTTGCGTTCAGGTGCAGAGAAGGTCTTGGAAAAGAATCCGCAGGTGACCATCTTCCCGGTGGAGGACTTCTGCATAAGCACGGCCCCGGCCCCTGAGGAGGAGGTGTCTACCTCCAAGGTTAATTGGCGGTTCAGCTCTGGTCGGTGGAGAACGGGAGAGGAAGAAAAGGCCTGCTTCAGGGAGAAGAACGCGGCGTTGGTCTCAGGTGACCAGTCCTTCGGGTTGGCCCCCTTCTTGGTCAAGGCGGAGAGGGCGCAGTCAGGGCAGAGAAGTGAGGGATGAACTGGCGGTAGTAGTTGGCAAAGCCAAGAAAGCGTTGAATGGCCTTCAGTCCGGAGGGAGAGGGCCAGTTGAGGATAGCAGAGACCTTCCCGGGATCCATCTGCAGACCAGTATCGGAGATCACATAGCCCAGGAAGGGGAGAGACGATTGTTCAAACACACACTTCTCGTACTTGGCGTATAGGCGATTCTCCCTAAGCCTTTGCAGCACGAGCTGCACATTTTCTCTGTGGGTCTGTAGGTCCGGGGAATAGACCAGGATGTCGTCCAGGTATACGACCACACAGACGTAGAGGAGGTCCCTGAACACGTCGTTTACCAGCTCCTGGAAGACAGCCGGGGCGTTGCAAAGACCAAAGGGCATCACACAATACTCGTAGAGCCCATCACGGGTGTTGAAGGCGGTTTTCCATTCGTCCCCGGAGCGAATACGAACCAGGTTGTAGGCCCCACGGAGGTCCAACTTGGTGAATACACGAGCCCCTCTGAGCCGATCGAAGAGTTCAGGGATAAGAGGCAGGGGATATTTGTTCTTCATGGTGATCTGATTCAGACCCCGATAATCGATACAGGGGCGTAGGTCGCCTTCTTTCTTCTTGACGAAGAAGAAACCTGCTCCAGCCGGAGACGAGGATCTTCGAATGAATCCCCTTACCAGGTTCTCGGTGATATAGTCAGACATGGCCCGGGTTTCAGCAGGAGACAAAGGGTATATCTGACCCCGAGGAGGAGTGGTTCCAGGCAGTAGGTCGATGGCACAGTCGTAGGGACGATGTGGTGGTAATACCTCCGACTCCTTCTTATCGAACACGTCCACGAAGGACCAGTAGGCGGAAGGCAGTCCTGGTAGGGTTTCCGGGGCCGGAGGTCGATGGACGGGCTGGACAGACTGCATGCAATTTTCGTGACAAGATGGCCCCCATCTCCACAGTAAAAGCAGAGGCCCTTGGCGAGCCGTTCCGCTCGGCGTTGTTTGGACTGTCTCAGCCGGTCTATCTGCATAGGTTCGTGGGAGGAGGTGCCAGAAGGCGCTGACAGAGGAATGGTAGGCTTTAGTGGAGGAGAGGAGTGTCTTATTGGACGTCTCTCACAGGACACCTCCTTGGACCTTTCCTGAAAGCGAAGATCCACTCGGGTTGCTAGAGTGATCAGGGCATCCAGGGTGGAAGGAACATCGCGGCCCGCTAACTCGTCCTTGATGCAATCGGAGAGTTCCTCCCAGAAGGCGGCAGTCAAGGCCTCGTTATTCCACCCTAACTCCGAAGTCAGTGTACGGAACCGGATGGCGTACTGGCCAACCGTCAAAGTCCCTTGGCGTAGCCTGAGGAGTGATGAGGAGGACGAAGAGGCGCGTCCGGGTTCGTCAAATGTGGTACGGAAGGCTTGCAGGAAGTCCCGGATGTTGTTGGTTACTGGATCTTCCTTCTCCCACAAGGGGTTCATCCAAGCCATTGCTTCACCCCCTAGATGAGACATTACAAAGGCTACCTTGGCTTGGTCAGAAGCGAAGAGGTGCGGAAGCAGCAGCTTGAAGTGCAGCGAGCACTGGTTCAAAAACCCCCTGCAGGTCTTGGGGTCCCCGGCATACCGAGGCGGAGAGGCTAGTCGAGTTTAGAGGATTCAGAAGAAGCCCCTACGGGAGCCGTGGACGTGGCGGGAGTGGACAGGGACGTGGCTGTTGCTTGCAGTGTGTTTAGGCGGGTGTCCACTGACGTCATGAAGGCCTGCATATGGGATTAGGTCTCTCGCTGACGTACCAGCTCCTGCTGCAATCCAGCCAGCTGGGACGCTAGTGCTTCGGCGGGATCCATGGCCTGTTCATTCTGTTAGGTCCTGGTGGTGGTGGATCCTCTGGGCCGTGCACCGGACTCCCCCAGTGAGGCAACCCGGAGCGAACCCCTATACAGGGACTGTCCAGTCACCCCACCAGAGGGCCTAGGTGCACGGTAGCCGGAGTACTAGCGGAGCAAGGATAGCGTCCTTCAGGAGACAGTTAGAACGAAGTCTCTGGAGCCACAGAGTTTCTGACGGCAATTACTAGGGACCGGTACAGGTGCCGGGTATGGACCTCGGGTGGGATCCGGGTTTAGCTGGGCGTGCTGGTAGAGGTTGCTCGACGAAGTTGGAGTTCCGAGACAGGCACAGGCAGATGAAACGGTGATGTTACTCCCCGCCGACAGTCCTCGGAGAACCTCTAGGCAATCCCGGAATCAGGAACCGGATACGGAGGCAGGACAGGCTCTACGGAAAAGACAGGATTAATATCCACAAGGCACAAGGAGACCTGGACTTCTAGCTTAGTGAAACTCAACGAACAGGCACCGCCCACATGTAAGGAACCTCCTAATATACCTTATAGCTGAAGTAGGCAATATCCTGTTTCAGGGACGCTGGCCCTTTAAGAGGAGGTCAATGATCGTGCGCGCCCTAATGCACATGCGCGAGGCCCGAGTGCCGGAGGCCAGAGCAGGAAGCAGTGCCGAGGATGCAGGAGCGCCTGTCAGTGTGTCCTGGGTCGCAGAGGAACGCCGGGAGCGGGGAACCGGACGCATGGGGGACGCAGAGGGAGAAGAGGGAGCTGTGTAGCCGCGGGCAGGAGGACCAGGGACCAGAGCGGTGAGTAAGGAGCGGCAAGTAAGGAGCGGCGAGTAAGGAGCGGCGTCGGGCCCCGGGGAGCGTGACACTATGTAAGAAGCCAATTTATCAAGGTAGCAGATATGCTGTCACCTGCCCAAACCACACGCCTAGAGGTAATCTCTAAAGAGCTGAGGTGGATCTTGGACCTAGGAGTGATTGAGGAGTCCAAGAATGGCTGGACCAGTTCCATTGTATCAGTGCCAAAACCGCATGGAGAATGGTGCAATGACTATAGGAAGCAGAATGAGGTTTCCAAGTTTGCACATATCCAATAACCCATGTTGATGAGTTAATCGAGAACCTAAAGCCAGCCAGCTACATCACAACCCTGGACTTCATGAAAGGGGGAGTTTCCAGCATTTCCGGATGCCAGTTGGGATGCAAGCAGCTTCAGCCACTTTCCAGAGAACCATGGACCGAATCTTAGCTCCCCACAAGAATTATGCAGTGGCTTACCTGGATGACATCGTGATCTTCAGCCAAGATTGGGGAAGCCATCTGGGCAAGGTCCAGGAGATAGATGATGTTTAAGGAGGGCGGGGTTTTTCATCAAGATATAGGGGAGGTTATATGAAGTAATAGGAGGGGATATAGCGGAGGTTATATGGAGTAATAGGAGTAGATACAGGGAACTTATATGGTGTAATAGGCGGAGATATAGGGAGGTTATATGGAATAATAGGAGGAGATATAGGGAGGTTATATGGAGTAATAGGAGGAGATATAGGGAGGTTATATGGAGTAATAGGAGGAGATATAGGGAGGTTATATGGAGTAATAGGAGGATAAATAGGGAGGTTACATGGAGTAATAGGAGGAGATATAGGGAGGTTATTCAAGTAATAAATGTAGATTTAAAGGGGTAGGTTGAATAGAATAATAGTGGTAACTGTTTTTTGGATCAACATGGAGCGTTATACTTAGTTTTATTATTATTGTTAATATTTAAAGAAACAAGTCCCTGGTGTCCCCACTTACTGCACATAACTCTCTTACCTCATTTATCTTTTCTTACAATAAGCAAATCATGGATTAAGTGAACGTTTCCCACTTTAAGCACATAATCCTCTTATAACATCTAAATACTTAATAACACAGAGTAATTACATTGTTAACCTTTTAATGTGTGCAGCAGGATATTAGCCACATTCCTGAAAATTTACATCCCTTGGATGTGGCACTGAATGCCATGGATTGGCTATGTCTACCATTTCAGTTGAAAGAAATTTGTGAATTGAAATTCCTCATTTCCAGACTTGGCACACTTTTAAACATTTACATTTTGGAGATTTTTGGTTTCAGTAGACGACGGAAGAGCTTGTAATTGAAAAGGTTTACTTCATAATGTGAAAAATCTACAGGAGCTTTGATGTAGTAAACCACAATCAGCTCATTGGAAATAGCCAGCCACATATTTTCTAGTAATCCCTAATGATTGTAATCATATTGTCCCGATTTATACAGAACATTTTGTATGTAAATTCTTTGGGTTACTAGAATTAGAGGATTTCCACTACAATATAGCTCAGATAATCAATCAGACCCAACCTTACCAGTAGTTACACCGCACCATGAGAACAATGATGGAGAACATGTGAAATAAATCACTTAGCAGAACTATGTTTGGGGTGTTTTGGTGTAGTACATGGTGCCTGAGCCCCTTCTTGTTTGAAAATTTGTTTTTTGCAGATTATGGAACCAAACTAAAGGCTGCTTTACACGCAGCAACATCGCTAGCGATGTCGCTAGCGATAGCACCCGCCCCCGTCATTTGTGCGTCACAGGCAAATCGCTGCCCGTAGCGAACAATATCGCCGGTACGCGTCACAACAATTTACCTTCCTAACGACGTTGCTATGGCCGGCGAACAACCTCTTTTTTAAGGGGGCAGTTCGTGTGGCGTCACAGCGACGTCACACAGCAGGCCACTAATAGAAGCAAAGGGGCGGAGAGCAGCCACATGGACGTCACTCCCACCTTGTTGCCGGAGGACGCAGGAACGCTGTTGTTCGTCGTTCCCTGGGTGTCACACATAGCGATGTGTGCTGCCTCAGGAATGACGAACAACCTGCGTCCAGAACGAGCAACAATATTTTGAAAATGAACGACGTGTCAACAATCAACGATTTGGTGAGTATTTGGGATCGCTAGCGGTCGCTCGTAAGTGTCACACGCAACGATGTCACTAACGAGGCCGGATGTGCGTCACGAATTCCATGACCCCAGCAACATCTCGTTAGCGATGTCGTTGCGTGTAACGGGGCCTTAAAGGGGTGGTTCACCCATATTTTTTATTGTCTAGATCGATATTATATTGAGAAACAATGTTTCTCTCAAATACCTTGTGTTGGCAATAGTGCCTGTGAGAGGCACTATTGCAGACCGCTGTTCCCCGTCCAGTGACGTACCCGTCCAATGCTGCCACGTCACATCCGTGCAGCCGGCTACAGTCTTCCAGACTCTGAGCTGTGAGCGGTGCTTCACCGCTGTCACAGCCCGTCTGCTCCCTCCTCCCTCCTCCCTCCTAGCACAGCACGGCGCGTCTCCTGCTCCCCCCTCCCTCCTCCCTCCTCGCAGAACGCTGCAAGCAAGAGACGTGCTGTGAGGGAGGAGGGAGGAGGAGCAGGGAGCAGATGGGCTCAGAATGCAGCCAGCTGCACGGATGTGACGAGGCAGCATTGGACGGGTACGTCATTGGACGGGGAGCAGCGGTCTGCAATAGCGCCTCTCACAGGCACTATTGACAACACAAGGTATTTGAGAGAAACATTGTTTCTCAATATAATATCGATCTAGACAATAAAAAATATGGGTGAACCACCCCTTTAAGAGTATTTGTCTGATAAATGAAGCATATATAGCTTTTGCAGGGATCCTAAAAAATAAGTCCCATGGTTGGTCAACCTAAGGCCGGTTTCAGACTTCCATGTTTACAAAGTAACATAGTTTGTAAGGCGGAAGGAAGACATTATGCCCATATAGTTCAGCCTATTTTTAGTGCAGCTGTTCTGCAGTGTTGAACCAGGGGAAGGTAAAAACCCACAGAGTAGGAGCCAATTTTCTTCATAGGGAAAATACTCTTTCCCGACTCCTAAGCTGGGTCAACTATCTACCTGTATTATGTTATTCATAACCTTCTATACTGTTTCTTTCATGAAAAGCATCCATTCCTCTCTTAAATTCATTCAGTGAGTTGGCCATCACCACTTCCCCAGGAAGAGAGTTCCAGAGCCTCACTGCTCTTACCGTGAAGAACCCTCTTCTATGCTGATGTAGAAATTTTCTTTCCTCCAATCGAAGAGAATGCCGCCTTGTTCTTGTCATAGTCCTTGGTAGAAACAGATCATGGAAGAGATCTCTATATTGCCCTCTGATATACTTGTACATATTTATTAGGTCTCCCCTAAGTCTTCTCTTTTCTAGAGTAAATAGACCTAATTTGGATAACCTTTCTGGGTATTGTAATGCACCCACTCCATTTATTATTTTAGTAGCCCGCCTCTGAACCCTTTCAAGTTCAGTAATGTCTTTCTTGAGCACTGGCGCCCAAAATTGCACACAATACTCCAAGTGTCGTCTGACGAGTGATTTGTACAGAGGGAGAATGATGTTTTCATCTCGTGCCCCCGGACTTCTTCTAATGCATCCCATCACCCTATTTGCTTTGGTGGCAGCTGCCTGACACTGGGCACTCCAATTTAGCTTCTTATTGAATAAGATGCCTAAGGCGGGCTTTGCACACTATGACATCGCAGGTGCGATGTCGGTGGGGTCAAATTGAAAGTGATGCACATCCTGCATCGCATGCGACATCGCAGTGTGTAAAGCCTAGATGATACGATTAACGAGCGCAAAAGCGTCGTAATCGTATCATCGGTGCAGCGTCGGCGTAATCCATAATTACGCTGACGCGACGGTCCGATGTTGTTCCTCGCTCCTGCGGCAGCACACATCGCTGTGTGTGAAGTCGCAGGAGCGAGGAACATCTCCTACCGGCGTCACCGCGGCTTCCGTAGGATTTGCGGAAGGAAGGAGGTGGGCGGGATGTTTACATCCTGCTCATCTCCGCCCCTCCGCTTCTATTGGCCGCCTGCCGTGTGACGTCGCAGTGACGCCGCACGACCCGCCCCCTTAATAAGGAGGCGGGTCGCCGGCCAGAGTGACGGTCGCAGGGCAGGTGAGTGAATGTGAAGCCGGCGTAGCGATAATTTTCGCTACGCCAGCTTTCACAAGATATTGTACCTGCGACGGGGGCGGGGACTATCGCGTGCGACATCGCAGCATCGGCTTGTGATGTCGCAACGTGCAAAGCCCGCCTTAGTCTTTTTCCATGTCTGATTTCCCCAGCAGTTTCCCATTTAGTAAGTAATTGTAGCATCTGTTTCTCCTTCCCATGTGCATTACATTTATCAGTGTTAAACCTCATTTGCCATTTTTCAGCCCAATTCTCCAATTTACTCAAATCCATCTGTAGTTGCAAACTGTCCTCCTTTGTGTTAACTACCTTACATAGTTTTGTATCATCTGCAAATACTGATATTTTACTCTGTAAGCCATCCACCAGATCATTAATAAATATATTAAAAAGTAGAGGTCCCAGTACAGACCCCTGTGGTACCCCACTAGTAACCCTGGCCCAATCTGAGAATGCACCATTAATAACCACTCTTTGTTTTCTATCACTAAGCCAGCTACCTACCCATCTACACACATTTTCCCCGAGCCCAAGGTTTCTCATTTTACTTATCAATCTTTTATGTGGGACAGTGTCAAATGCTTTACTAAAGTCAAGATAAATGACATCCAATGATTCTCCTCGGTCCATGTGAGAGCTTACATCCTCATAGAAGCTGATCAGGTTAGTTTGACAGGAGCGATCCTTCATAAATCCATGCTGATATGGAGTTAAACATTTATTAACATTGAATCAGGTACAAGTCACACGCATGGTTATGGTCATACGTGTGTTATACGTGTGTCATACGTGTGTCACACGTGTCATGTGTATGTCACACGTGTGACACCCATCTTTGCATACGTGTGACATGTACCGGAGTAAACATGTGTCTGTGAAATAAAAAGATGTTCTATATTCACTTGTATCTAGTGGTGTTGTCTTCGGCTCTGCTGTCTCCCGCTCCTGATCCCCGCTCATTATCTTCATTGATTATTCACCGCACTCAGGACCTGGAAGCCGGAGCATCGGTGGGGACTTAAGTGACGGGGACCACATCGCTGGGGACAGCATCACGGGGACAGGTGAGTATTCACAAAGCAGTGTGTATGCAGTGACGTCCAGGAGGTCATTGGAGTTCCCAATGAACTGTAATGACATCCTGATAACACCCCCGCGACTCCCGCGCTACAGCGGGTGTCACCACTGTGACTTCACAGGTTCATCATGGTTGATTGGGAACTGATGAGTCCCCGATGCTGTGCCCGCGATGCTTCGGCATCCAGGTCCTCACTGCACGGACACACACACACACACGTATACACTGAGCACATATACGCATATAAGTATACATACATAGCAGACACACATGGATACACCGAGCACATACACACACATAGAGCACCTGCATGTATATACTGAACATAGACACACACATATGTCTACACACACACACACACACACACCTGGATACTCACCTGTCCCCAGCGGTGCTGTCACCGCGATGTTCCGGCTTTCAGCTCCTCAGTGCAGTGAATATTCAGTGAGTATAATGAGCGGGGGTCAGGAGCGGGAGGCAGCAGAGCCGGAGATAGCATTACTGGATACAGGTGAATATAGAAAATCTTTTTATTTAAAAGACCCATATATTCTCCGGTACGTGTCACACGGATCACATCAGTGTGCGATCCGTGTGACACCCGTGTTGTTCGAGAAAAAACGGACATGCCTGCGTGTGAGTGCAGGGTCATGAGAGGTCACACGACTGTGTGAGTACCAGTATAAGATAACATGTGTACGTGTGGCATCCATGTTAAAAACGGATGTCACACGTACCTGAAACATGGACGTCTAAAACCAGCCTAAAGCCCGCTACACACGCTTCAATATATCTCACAATCCGTCGTTGGGGTCAAGTTGTAAGTGACGCACATCCGGCATCGTTTGTGAGGTATCTGTGTGTGACATCTACGTGCGATCAGGATTGAACGCAAAACCGTTGATCGCAAACACATCGTATCTTTGTCTAGAATTGAGCGTTTTGTTGCACGAACCTAGTCAATTGTAACGTGTGACATCCCTCATACGATTGTGATGTCTGAGGCTATGTGCGCAGGTGTGCGCTCTGCACCACAGCTTAAAAAAAGTCCGCTTCAGAGCGCAGCTGAAAAGCTGCTTTCTGAAGCGCCTCACAATGTCTGTCATTCACTAATCTCTGTCAGTCGGTCACTATCTCTGTCCCTCACTCTCTGTCCATGTCAGTCTATCCCCCTCTCTCATACTCACCGATCCGCGGCGCTGTACGGCATTCACACTGCTCCGGCGGCTTTTACTGTTTTGAAAAAGCCGGCCGCCTATTAAACAATCTCGTATTCCCTGCTATCCCCGCCCACCGGCGCCTATGATTGGTTACAGTGAGACACGCCCCCACGCTGAGTGACAGGTGTCACACTGCACTCAATCACAGCAGCCGGTGGGCGTGTCTATACTGTGTAGTGAAATAAATAATTAAATAATTTAAAAAAATGGCGTGCGGTCCCCCCCAATTTTAAAACCAGCCAGATAAAGCCATACGGCTGAAGGCTGGTATTCTCAGGATGGGGAGCTCCACGTTATGGGGAGCCCCCCAGCCTAACCATATCAGCCAACAGCCGCCCAGAATTGCCGCATACATTAGATGCGACAGTTCTGGGACTGTACCCGGCTCTTCCCGATTTGCCCTGGTGCGTTGGCAAATCGGGGTAATAAGGAGTTATTGGCAGCCCATAGCTGACAATAAGTCCTAGATTAATCATGTCAGGCGTCTATGAGACACCTTCCATGATGAATCTGTAAATTACAGTAAATAAACACACACACCTGAAAAAATCCTTTATTAGAAATAAAAAACCCAAACATGTACCCTGGTTAACCACTTTAATCAGCCCCAAAAAAGCCCTCCATGTCCGGCGGAATCCAGGATGCTCCAGCGTCGCATCCAGCTCTGCTGCATGGAGGTGACCGGAGCTTGCGAATACACCGCCGCTGCTCCGGTCAGCTTCACACAGCAACTGAAGACAGCCGCGCGATCAGCTGAGCTGTCACTGAGGTTACCCGCTGTCACTGGATGCAGCGGTGGATGCAGTGGTGGCCGCGGGTAACCTCAGTGACAGCTCAGCTGATCGCGCTACTCACCTCAGTTGCTGCGTGGAGGTGAGAGGAGCGGCGGTGAGTAGCGCGATCAGCTGAGCTGTCACTGAGGTTACCCGCGGCCACCGCTGGATCCAGTGACAGCGGGTAACCTCAGTGACAGCTCAGCTGATCGCGCGGCTGTCTTCAGTTGCTGTGTGAAGCTGACCGGAGCAGCGGCGGTGTATTCTGCAGCTCCGGTCACCTCCATGCAGCAGAGCTGGAAGCGACGCTGGAGCATCCTGGATTACGCCGGACATGGAGGGCTTTTTTGGGCTGATTAAAGTGGTGACCAGGGTATATGTTTGTGTTTTTTATTTCTAATAAAGGATTTTTTCGGGTGTGTGTGTGTGTTTATTTACTGTAATTTACAGATTAATCATGGAAGGTGTCTCATAGACGCCTGACATGATTAATCTAGGACTTATTGTCAGCTATGGGCTGCCAATAACTTCTTATTACCCCGATTTGCCAACGCACCAGGGCAAATCGGGAAGAGCCGGGTACAGTCCCAGAACTGTCGCATCTAATGTATGCGGCAATTCTGGGCGGCTGTTGGCTGATATTGTTAGGCTGGGGGGCTCCCCATAACGTGGGGCTCCCCATCCTGAGAATACCAGCCTTCAGCCGTATGGCTTTATCTGGCTGGTTTTAAAATTGGGGGGGACCGCACGCCGTTTTTTTTAATTATTTAATTATTTATTTCACTACACAGTATAGACACGCCCACCGGCTGCTGTGATTGGGTGCAGTGTGACACCTGTCACTCAGCATGGGGGCGTGTCTCACTGTAACCAATCATAGGCGCCGGTGGGCGGGGAAAGCAGGGAATACGAGATTGTTTAATGGGCGGCCGGCTTTTTCAAAATAGTAAAAGCCGCCGGAGCAGTGTGAATGCCGTGCAGCGCCGGGGATCTGGGATCAGTGAGTATATGAGAGAGGGCTGCTCAATTCAGTTACTCAGGAGTTTAGCGGTCACCGGTGGGTCCTTCACTGGTGACCGCTAATCAGGACGCGACACAGACAGAGCCGCAGCATCACAATGAAGTCGGGTGAAGTTCACCCGAGTTCATTCTGACAGTGCGGCTCTGTCTGTGTCTGCTGTCATCTATCTGCTGCCATTCAGCTCTGCTATATGGCTGTCTGTGTTTGCTGTCAGCGGCCATGTAGCAGAGCTGAATGGCAGATGACATAGTAAAAACGCATCCCTACACATTACACACGCTTGTCAAGTCAATAAATAAAAAAAAAAAAAAAAAAAGGTGCCCAATGCATACGTCACAGAACACATGATCTAAAGCAGGGGTCTCAAACTCGTCAGAGTAAGTGGGCCGCACATAAAAAAAATTTAAGGCAGAGGGCCGCATTCCTTTCAAATTTAATACAATACAATATAATTGTTAATTAATTATTTCAACTGTTATAACAATGCTACATTAGTATGCGCTGAGAATCAAAAATACCGTGAAGCAAAACGTCATTTTTTTATATTATTTATTTGTCAAAGAGAGTGGGCATCTGTGATTGGCATCAGCATCAAAATGTATAAGCAGATTCCAGGTTATTCCAACAGCCAAGCAAAGACACTCATTCTCTGTCACAGCATTCAAAAAATTACATAGAGCTGCGCAGTATTTTTGATTCTCAGAGCAGATAAAGCGGACAGCTACGGGCTGCCACCCCCAGCTGCCTGGCTTTTACTTAGCTGGCAATCAAAATATAGGGAAACCCAATTTTTTTTAATTAAATAATGAAAAAAAAAATGCGTGGGCTCCCGCCATATTTTGATCACCAGCCAGGTAAAACCAGACAGCTGAGGGCTGGGATTCTCAGCGTGGTAAGGCCCAAGCATTTTGGGCCCCCCCGCAGCCCACAACCGCCCCTGGAAATGGCGCATTCATCACAGCGCCATTTCCAGGTGCTTTACCTGGCTCTTCCAGCATCCCTGGTGGCAGTGGCACGCTGGGTAATAATGGGGTTAATACCAGCTTTGTATTCTCAGCTGCTAGTAAACCCGAAATTCATGGTGTCATGTCAAATTAGATGTGACCACCATGAATTTTTAGTAAATAGTAAAAAAACACAACACAGAGAAAAATATTTTTATTAGAAATTATACAAAAAAACACATTTAGGGACTCCCATCTTTTTTAGAAAAAAAAAGCTTCCCTCTGACGTAGTCCAAAGTCAATGTCAGCTCAGCTTCATCGCTCTGAACAGATGAGCGTCTGTCCAGACCGACAAGAAGGCTGAGACTGAAAGTAACATTTTCCGGTCTTCCAGTCACCATCATCATCAAAATCATTTTTATTATCATCATGCACACACAGCCACCATCATCATCATACAAACACACATGGCAATCATCATCATCATTATACACACACACACACACACACAGCCAACATCATCATCATACACAGCCATCGTCATCATCATCATCGTCACTCACAAACAGCCACCACCACGATCATCATCAGTCACACACAGCCACCACCGCCATTATCATCAGTTGCACACAGTCACCACCACCATCAGTCACACACAGCCACTACCGCCATCATCATCATCAGTCACAAACAGCCACCAGCGCCATCATCAGTCACACACAGCCACCACTGCCATCATCATCATCATCATCAGTCGCACACAGCCACCATCACCATCATCATTAGTCACAAACAGCCACTACCGCCATCATCATCATCAGTCACACACAGCCACCACCGCCATCATCATCATCAGTCACACACAGCCACCACCGCCATCATCATCATCAGTCACACACAGCCACCACCACCATCATCATCATCAGTCGCACACAGCCACCACCTCCGTCATCATCATCAGTCACACACAGCCACCACCGCCATCATCATCATCATCAGTCACACACAGCCACTACCGCCATCATCATCATCAGTCACACACAGCCACCACCGCCATCATCATCATCATCAGTCACACACAGCCACCACCTCCATTATCATCATCAGCCGCACACAGCCACCACCGCCATCATCATCATCATCAGTCACACACAGCCACCACCGACATCATCATCATCAGTCACACACAGCCACCATCATCATCAGTCACACACAGCCACCACCGCCATCATCATCATCATCAGTCACACACAGCCACCACCTCCATTATCATCATCATCAGTCACACACAGCCACCACCGCCATCATCATCATCATCAGTCACACACAGCCACCACCGACATCATCATCATCAGTCGCACACAGCCACCATCATCATCAGTCACACACAGCCACCACTGCTATCAGAATCATCAGTCGCACACAGCCACCACTGCCGTCATCATGATCAGTCGCACACAGCCACCACCATCATCAGTCACACACAGCCACCACCGCCATCATCATCATCATCAGTCACACACAGCCACCACCTCCATTATCATCATCAGCCGCACACAGCCACCACCGCCATCATCATCATCATCAGTCACACACAGCCACCACCGACATCATCATCATCAGTCGCACACAGCCACCATCATCATCAGTCACACACAGCCACCACTGCTATCAGAATCATCAGTCGCACACAGCCACCACTGCCGTCATCATGATCAGTCGCACACAGCCACCACCATCATCAGTCACACACAGCCACCACCGTTATCATCATCATCAGTCGCACACAGCCACCACCACCATCATCAGTCGTACACAGCCACCACCACCATCATCAGTCGCACACAGCCACCACCGCCGTCATCATCATCAGTCCCACACAGCCACCACCGACATCATCATCATCAGTCGCACACAGCCACCATCGGTCACACACAGCCACCACCGCTATCATCATCCTCCTCATCATCAACACAGCCATCATCATCATCATCCACACACACATACAGCCATCATCATCATCATCCACACACACAGCTATCATCATCCACACACACATACAGCCATCATCACCATCAACACACACAGCCATCATCATCATCATCATCATCATCCACACACAGCCATCATCATCATACACACACAGCCATCATCATCACACACACACACACACACACACACACACATACAGCCATCATCACCATCAACACACACAGCCATCATCATCATCATCATCCACACACAGCCATCATCATCATACACACACAGCCATCATTACACACACACACACACACACACACACACACAGCCATCATCACACACACACAGCCATCATCACACACACACACACACAGACACACACAGCCATCATCATCATCATACACACACACACACAGCCATCATCATCATCATCCACACACACACACACAGACACACACAGCCATCATCATCATCATACACACACACACACACACAGCCATCATCATCATCATACACACACACACACAGCCATCATCATCATCATCCACACACACACACACACACACACACAGCCATCATCATCATCATCCACACACACACACACACACACACACACACAGCCATCATCATCATCATCCACACACACACACACACACACACACACACACAGCCATCATCATCATCATCCACACACACACACACAGACACAGACACCACAAACGTTCTAACGTGCCCTATGCTCTTGTTCCTTCCGCTGCACCCGCCGGCAAAGCAGCTGACGTCAGCGCTGCTCGGGTCGCTCTGCTGAGCTCGAGTTGAACGCCGCGGTCGATTGCTTTACCCTGACATCTGATTGAACTCCGCATTTTATTGCTTCTCCCTGCTTCTCCAATGCGGAAGTGCGGCCGGCCGCGGCTGCAATGTGAAAGTGCGGCTGGCGACAATGACTGGAGGCAGTGGAGGGCAAATATCAAGTGCTCTGCACTGTGTCTGCGGGCCACATAAATCAGACTGGCGGGCCGCATGCGGCCCGGGGGCCGCGTGTTTGAGACCCCTGATCTAAAGGATCGCACATAAAATTGATCAATTTAACATAGACTACTAAAGAACGTGTGACAGCAAATGAACGACCTACGTGTGATCTCATAAGATCCCGTATGCAACCTGGGCGTGTCACATCGCAAATGCGATTGTACAACTAATTGCAACGTGTAAAGCAGGCTTTAGACTGGATCACAAAAAGCTGTGAATGATCCTTTACCCTCTCCAGAGGAACTGCAGTGTTTCCAATCAACTGAGTAGAATTTGCTCCAAGAGTCATAGAAATGACTTGGAAGAGAAACAAACACAATACCCCATTAAACTTGATAACAACATCTTGCAGTGTTGTTCTTTTAATTTTAGATATAAGGGCTTCTCTCTTATACATGCCTGTGAACGTAAGTAATAGGTAATGTTATTGTCTCATATGTCATTGTATAAAATTAAGTAGATATGAGGAGATACTATTTAGGTTCTACCTTTTAAGCCTCTCATATACATGGCTTAAGAGGTGGCTGATTGATGGTATAGAACAGAGCTCTCAAACATGCAGCCCACAGGCCGCATGCGGCCCCTCAGGCTTCTTCCTGTGTCCCACAGGCACGTACCCCTCTTGATGATCATGTCCGGTGCAGGAGTCGCAGCCGTCACTGCTCACTGCTTTATTTAAGATGATCGTTTCAACTGTGCTGCACAGAGTCAAGCTCTCTCTGCACTATTCCAATAGCGGCCGCTGGCCAATCAGAGGCAAGCAGCTTATGTGTATGAGACATCAGCTTGCATCTGATTGGCCAGCGGCTGCCATTGGAATAGTGCAGAGAGAGTTTGACTTTGCGCGGCAGCAAAACATTCATCTGAATTTTAGATGAAGTGCTGACAGCGGCCATGATTGTCAAGGGGGGCTTGTGCCTGCGGGCTGCAAGAAGCAGAGAAGAGGACGTCGAGGAAACGGAGGACAGGTGAGAAGAATGTTTTGGTGTGTGTAGAATGGCACAAGAGGGAACCAGGATGGGACATTGCTAGCGTGTGTGTATGTATGTGTGTAGAATGGCACAATAGGGGATCGGGATGGGACATTGCTACAAGAAGAGGAACAGTAAAAGGGACATTACTACAAGAAGAGGACCTGCATGGGCACATTAGTAAAAGGGTACAAGGGTGGGCACATTACTACAGGATGGGGCACATTACTACAGGATGGGGACAAGGATGAGAACATTACTTCAAGAAGGGTAACAGGATGGGGGACATTACTAAAAGACGTTGGCCAAATTTACTATATGGTGCTAATTGTAAAACTATATTACTTATAAGTAAGGGATGAAATGTAAAACAATAAATAAAGCATAACATTTTTTTACCATCAAATATGGTAATATCATATATACACATATATTTATTTAAATCAAATAAGTGCACGTTTGTTATGATAAACGAGCAAAACATTTTCTAAAACAGTCATCCAAAGGTGTAGAGAAAATAATATATCAATAAAAATGTCACTTTGTCCTGCAATCAATGCAGCCCCCCAAATTATTTTTTTTCTATGTGCGGCCCATACACCCAGTCGAGTTTGAGACCCCTGGTATAAATGATTGTTTGGCCAGCATCTCCAATGGACAAGAGCGCTCATTTGGCCAAACGCTCCTGTGTTATATGGTGGCGGTCTACCTCCAGGAAAACACAATGTTCATCAGTCTGAAATCGGATATGCATGATTCTTATCTCCCTCAAGATCAAACAACAGTTGCCTTCATACACATTAAACTTTTGGCAAACCTGTCAATTTCAATGGATTTGGCTGACATTAGCTTGATGTGTATGGGGAACTTTTCCAAATGAAGTTTTGCTATAGCAGTCAACTCAACTCGCATGTCATATTGCTTTAACAAGAACACTGATACGAATTACTATTCTCAGTTCAACAGTTGGTATCACTTGTAGGATCTAGTCAGGGATAGTAGTTGGCCGATCGTCATCATCCCTCAACAGTAATTCAACACATCACAGTCATGTAAATATATGAACGCTCAGCGTTTCTTGTATGAACTCTTAGCATTTGTTACAATTCTCCTGAACACCTGGCAAATTATTTGATTAATTTCAGTATAAGACATACTTCAAGATGCCCTCTAATCCAAACATATAGACTGATTTTCTTATATCTGTTATGCTATTTTATATTAACAAAGTTTGCAAATTAGTGCTACCGGTAATATGGAGTTAACTTATTGATACTCAAACTTCTAGTTTTGCTGTACATCCCGGATAAAGCACAAGAGGATCACTTTAAACAAAGGATAATTGGCAACAACTCAAAATACAATGAAAACGAAAAGACAGAGTCTTTAGATTTGCCAAATAAGAAGGATACCCAAACAAGCCATAGTTATAAATGTACAAAACATTTTATTTTATTTATAATGCTGCAGGGATATCAAAGATAAATACAATACATAACATAGGATCAAGGGAGTTTAGTGCTAGTGTGGCGCCCCTGAGGCTTCCGTCGCCACAGGTCATTGCACCCCATCAAGCGGTGTGATGCCCCATTCTGGGAGAGGAAGAGAGTGAACTCCGGTCCCCTGGTAAATTCACACTACACCCATTGCTAGGGACACACAGGACCAGGGAAAGTGGCAGGCAACCCTCCCATGCTGCATGCTGAGAGGGGCTGTAAGACCCATCCCTGCTCCCATAGGGTGGTAGCTTAGCAACTGGGGAGGTGGGAGGAGCCACCAGAGAGCAGATAGAGAAAGGAAGGTCAAGTTAGTTTCAGTTTACCTCAGGGAGTGAAAGAGTGAGGAGCCAGCATGTAGTTGGAGAAGAAGAACGAGAGAAAGGAGAGAGGAGGAGGTCTGCCGGTGGCAGGCAAGGAGGAGGAGAAAGGAAAGAAAGAAGAAAAGGGTCGCAGGGCCGCGGGTAGTCCCGTAGGTACCACGAGCAGTCCTTGTTAGGTACCGAAGCCGAGGGCCTAGAGGCAGCTACGGGTAGCTGCGGGCTGCGGGGGCCTGTTCCACATTGACATCGGTGGAGTGATTAAGCTGCGACAGGGGACGGTCCCTAGAGACTGGAGGAGTGAAAAGACAATCTCCAAACAGTAAAAACCGAGGCCCAGGGACGTTGCAAGCTCCCAGGGCCAGAACCCATAGCAGACCTTCAGAAAAGGGGTAATCAGCCGACAGGTGACCCCCCAGCCTGGAGGCTGCAGTGGAGGCCAAGCCAGGTCCATCTTAACTAAGGCAAGGCTAGCGAAGACAGCAGACAAGGAGACACTAAGAGAAGGGCACCGGATTTCACGCCCTGAATCACCCAGAAGGCGGAGGTCCCTGACAGAGATTCCAGCAGTCCAAGGGTCCTGCTGCCCCGACATGAACTGTGAGTAAAGAACTTGAACTGCACCCTTGGAGTTGCCTCTGTCATTTCATCTGCATAGACACTCACAAGCACCAACTGTGCCCCGGGCATTGCTTCACCTGTGGGGAGCAGTACTACCATTGCTGCTATAACATCATCCCGGAGGCCTCATACAGCAGCTGCGGCTTAATAGCCGCATACCACAGGTGGCGTCACGAACACAACCATTAACAAGTAAGCCACATATTTTACTGACACCCGCCAGGGCCACGGAGCCGGGCCCAGCCACCACTGACTACCACCGGACTAGTCCGGCCCGGCACCGGGTGTCCCATAGCCCTGGGGTGGGCGAGTCACTAGAGGGGAAAACCCCACGTGTCCTGGACACTATTCAAGGAGAGCAAGTCTCCACTGAATTAAGGCAGGCTTCTCAGGGTTCAAATAACCCACAGGTAGAAAAAGACTCAAGTATATTAGTATTGCCAAGAAGCAGAGTAAAAATGAGTATAGCCCAGAAGGGCAGAGTACCTACCAGGAAGATAAATCGCCGGGGACCAGGGTAACACGTGGGGACCAGCGTCCCAACAGGTGTTTCGCTCCGTGTGCTTCGTCGGGGGACGGACGCATTTGTTGCAATTCTCCTGAACACCTGGCAAATTATTTGATTAATTTCAGTATAAGACATACTTCAAGATGCCCTCTAATCCAAACATATAGACTGATTTTCTTATATCTGTTATGCTATTTTATATTAACAAAGTTTGCAAATTAGTGCTACCGGTAATATGGAGTTAACTTGTTGATACTCAAACTTCTAGTTTTGCTGTACATCCCGGATGACTAACCAGATGGCACTCATAAAGTGGCCAATTTACCCGTAAATTAACCGCACTCTACCCACTTCGGGGTGATACTTCTCATCATCTGTATCCTACGCTCAGTCTAAGCTACAGTTTACATCGAGAACCATTTGTAGTTTTGGCACGGACTTCAATCCTTTCTTTTTTACTGGGCTCTGATAATGGATGTGCCGTGCTTTGATCCAGGAGTGATTGCAAGTTCAGATATGGTCCCAGTAGACATACCCTCATTTGCTTTGAGGTATTCCTAAGGGGCACAATGAAAAAACTGTAGACAATCTAAACCTATAACTCAAAACCTAAATTTCAAGCAAAACGCTGGTGTCAATTCATTATCATGGTTGCAAAGGTTCTGAAACCACTATATTTCCCACAGATAGGGATGCAAATAATTATGTGGAGTGCTATTATATTGCCAGTTTTGATTTTTTTTATGTTCGGTTTAGTCCCATATGCTTTCATTCTTTGGATGACCTTTTGCCTAGGTGACATGTCTTATCTCAAGGTCCATGTCTGCTTTGTTCTATTCATTTCTTTCAGTCACATGCAACTTCTCTCATTCTCATGTTCTCTATGTTTTAACTCTCTTTCATATTCCCCCATTTGATATCCTGTTCAGCTGCCCCCCTTTCCGAGTAGCTGCCCACCCAGCACTCATCAGCAATGTGCATCAGCATAGACAGCTGCCCCCCTCCCATGGGATGCTCATCAAGTCCCCCTGCTCACGATAATTAGTGTCATTAGAAGAAGAAACCGTGGGGACAAGAAAGAGGTGGCGTCAGTGAACATGGCTCGTCTCTCGCCCTTTGATAATTGAATGTTGGTCCTGATGAATGAGAAGCTTAATGGGAAATAGGAATGTTATTCATTTACATTAGCGAAGGAGATGGTGAAATGTAAGGGTGGGCATCTAGTCACTCCAGAGACTTTGATTTTTGCTGTTGTATTCTCTTTGAGATAAGGCTTAAGAATTTCCCTGGTAATTTACCGGAAGACCTAACGTCCCTTAATTAACCCTCTTAAAGAACAAAATCACTGAGAACAAGAAGGTCAGAGAAGGAATATTAGCAAAAGCCTGATATTATGGATAAAGCTGACCATAATGCTGTTATTGGACAGTTGGCCATCGAAGCACTAGCCACCTGTAGGCTGAAGAAAAGGACTGAAATTTGAGATGTTGACCAACTTGACTATACATATTATTACCAATGATAATGTCTCTGATTGAAATTACAGCAGGTATGACCTCGAAATGACATTGAAGCAGGTTAGCAATTCTATTGGAATACGAGTATGGTTAAAGGGGTTGTCTAGTCTATATCCACAAGTCTACAGTCATGCTATATGACTGCAGACTTGTGAATCCTTGCAACGCACACATTCTCCAGTGTCAACGCTGAGAACGGCAGTCACGTACCTGCAAATATCTGATATGCATATTCTCGACCAGAATCCAACTATACTGTTTCCAGTGCGCTCAATGCAAGTGTATTGCACGAGGCCAGAAACAGTCTAGTTGGATTCTGGCCGGGAATATGCATGTTGCATATTTGCAGTCACATGACTGCTGTTCTCGGAGAATCCTCATAGCCTACAGTGTATGCCTGCTGCAGACTTCTGGATTTATACCAGACAAACCCTTTAAGAATCATTGGAATCCAGCACAATGATGATGATGGTTATGTATGGTCATCTTTACACTCTGGTGTACCTTGTAGTTGGTACAGATTTTACATATCTGCAATGCAATGTGTGCAACTACACTAAACTGAACAAAGAAATGTGCTCTCTTTTCTAACAATCTTATCACCCACATTTAAGTGGCATATATAGTAAAAAAAAAAAATTGGCTGTTTTCTTCTGTGTAAAGTACTAAGAAGATCCAAAGAACCGAGCAAAGAATGCAAATTAGGCAAACGCCCAAGAAGAAAACACCCAAAATGCTTTGTTAATCAGTAAAGGGACAATTCATCTTGAGTTCTTCTAGGACAAGCTGCCAAGATAATCTTTGTGACTCTCCATCAATGGAAATTTTCAAGTGGAAGCTGGATAAATATATTCCTGGGATGATTTAGGAAAACCTGCACTGTCAGGGGGCCAGACCTTGAGGTCCCTTCCAACTGTTCCATTCTATGATTCTATGAAATGTGGCCGCACACTTCCAAGAGCTGTTGGCCAAACACTTGTTCACCCAACAGCTATTCCTAAAGAAACTCCCCATACACATGAGCTTTTGGTTAGGCCTATCCTGCATATGCATATGTTTTTGGATAGGGTATTCAGCTTTAACCAGACACAAGATGATATTTTAACATGGCAATTTTTGTTTGCATCATATGCTTTTCATCCAGATTTGTAGAAATTTGCAGAGTTGGCCGACTTAAGCTTGATTTGCAGATAACATTACAGAATTATAGTACTCCATATAGTATTTCACATGCTCTACATGTACAGTACACAACAGAAAGACTGGGCACCTAGAAAAAAAACACTGCTCCTAATTGTTTTCTTGGCCAGACATCTTCTTCCATTATAATACAAGCTTTTAATTGATTCCAGTGTCAAACTCAAATTCAACTTAGTGTATGTAAGAGCGTTTCTTTGACAGTTCCTCACTTTATACCTCCTCAGACCAAAGAAGTTAAATATTGGGTAGGATTTGCCCGCCAACAGTTGTTTTCCACATTATGAAAGGTTATGGATGTCCCCAACACCAAAAAGGTAAGAGTAAGCCAAAGAGACCCAATATCATTACCCTCCTATGAAAAGATCCCCTTGCCCAGTTAGTTGATTGTTTTTACAAACATGGCCGACAGTGATGGCGGCAGACCTTGTGATTTTAATTAAAAACACGACTAAAGAGGGAAATTCGTAAAATGGCATTGATCCCACTTATACACTCTGTTACCATAAAGAAATAGCAAACCACTTGTAAAAGCTCACATTACCCTTTGAAAACATCATAAAACAAGTCAATTGGGTATATGAAAAGCGAGAAATACGCTGATCAATAATTCAACCTTTCTACAGCCTTTCTGGCAGTTTGGTCCACGTGAAAGGAAAGTCAATATTATAGGCAACGGCATAGAACGAAGTAATATTAATGTGAATCTTCCCTGTTTAGAGGTAGAGATGAAATTTTTCTATCAAAACTAAAGCTTAGGCTTCATAGTGATAAATTCACCACACCACCATTCTATACATAGGACTAGCTTGACCTAAAATTGTCATCCATGGCTAGAAAAATATGGCATCTTTCCTCCAAAAATAGTTTTACACCTACCCGCAGGTTTTGTGTGTTAAGGCCACGTCTCACTAAGCAACATCGCTAGCAACATCGCTAGTTGCTAGCGATGTTGCTGTGTGTGACATCCAGCAACAACCTGGCCCCTGCTGTGAGGTCGTTGGTTGTTGCAGAATGTCCTGGACCATTTTTTAGTTGTTGCTCTCCCGCTGTGAAGCACACATCGCTGTGTGTGACAGCGAGAGAGCAACAACTGAATGTGCAGTGAGCAGGGAGCCGGCTTCTGCGGATGTTGGTAACCAATGTAAATATCGGGTAACCAAGAAGCCCTTTCCTTGGTTACCCGATATTTACCTTCGTTATCAGCGTCCGCCGCTCTCACGCTGTCAGTGCCGGCTCCCTGCTCCCTGCACACATAGCCAGACTACACATCGGGTAATTAACCCGATGTGTACTCTGGCTAGGAGTGCAGGGAGCGGTGTGCGCTGGTAACCAAGGTAAATATCGGGTTGGTTACCCGATATTTACCTTAGTTACCAAGCGCAACATCGCTTCCACGCGTCGCTGGTGGCTGGGGACTGGTCACTGGTTGCTCGTGAGATCTGCCTGTGTGACAGCTCACCAGCAACCCGTGTAACGACGCTCCAGCGATCCCTGTCAGGTCAGGTTGCTGGTGGGATCGCTGGAGCATCGCTTAGTGTGACGGTACCTTTGATGCAACTGTGCCACACTCACTTGAGGTGCAATATCAGATGCCACCTCCATTTTTTTTAAGGGGGTGGTTGTTTTTAGATAATTCAACTTATACTGCATAACAGATCATTTCGGCAGCCTGTTTACAGGGCAAGGTAATTGTGAAATTAATGCTAACAAAGCTCATTTAAAAATATCTTGCAGTGTGAATACCCTTCAAGGCCCCAAGGTGTTAAGTCCTCCAGAGAAAGAAGGGTTCTTAAAAAGAGGACCTCCTACAATGCCGGCTACTGCGGTGAATCGGTGGTGACCCCCCACACATCTTCTGATTTGAACAACAGAAATATGGGGCTAACAGGCGCAGGTGGATCCGCGATCCACCCGCGCCTGCTTTTCACTTAGATCATGCTGTCAAAATGTGACAACGTGATTTAAATGGCCACGCCATTCCCCGCTCCCATCGGAGCCCTGTGACGCAATCACTGGGAGATGATGATTGCCATGGTAGCTCGGAGTCATGTGATGACTCCTGTTGCTACCATGACGTATTTCCTGTGAGACTGACAGACCGCTGGCACTGACAGGAAAGAATCATTTCTCCTGATCAGAGCTGTGCAGCCTAGATCAACAGAAAAGAACAAGTGATTAGACTTCTAATCCTTATAGTTCCCTAGGGGGACTAAAAAAAAAATAAATAAAAAAAAAGTTTTTAAACATTTGAAAGAATAAAAAACCTAAAAGTTCAAATCACACCCATTCGCCCCACTGAAAATAAAACTGTTTTAAAAATAAAAAATATACACATATTTGGTATCGCCGTGTTCAGAAATGCCCGATCAAAATATAAAATAAAATAATGTGATCGGTACGCGGTGCGGCGAGAAAAAAATTCCAAACTCCAAAATTATGGTTTTTGGTTGCCGCAAAAATTATTTAAAATGCAATAACAGGCGATCAAAACTTAGCATCGGCGCAAAAATTGTATCCCTAAAAACGCTAGCTTAAGATGCAAAAAATAAGCCATCACTGAGCCGCAGAGCCTGAAAAATGAGGACGCTATGGGTCTCGGAAAATAGCGCAAGCAGCCCAATTTTTTGAGGGACAAACTTCTAATTTTTTTAACCCCTTAGATAAAAGTAAAAGTATAAGTTTGTTATTTATGAACTCGTACTGACCTGAGGCGTCCTACTGACCTGTCAGCCTCACCATATATTTAACACGGTGAATAAAATATCCCAAAAACAACACTTTTCTTGCAATTTCACCGCATTTGGATTTTTTTTTCCCGTTTTCCAGTAGACTATATGGTAAAACTAATGGTTTCAAGCAAAAGAACAACTCGTCCCGCAAAAAACAAGCCCCCATATGGCAAAATTGACGGAAAAAAAAGAAAAGTACAGCTCTTGGAAGAAGGAGAGGAAAAAATGAAAAAATCTCCCGGGGTGAAGGGGTTAATAGAAGCAATTAGCGAAGACTAAGGCTATGTGCGCACGTTGCGTAAAAACATGCAGTTACGCTGCGCTTTGTAGCGCAGCGTAACTGCATGCGTCCTGCGGCCCCTGCACAGTCTATGGAGATTGTGCAGGGGCCGTGCGCACGTGGCGTCTAAGAGCGCAGCGCTTCGGCTACTGCCGAAGCGCTGCGCAAAAAGAAGTGACATGTCACTTCTTTCCTGCGCTTTGCCGGCAGCCCCTGCTCTGTCTATGGGAGGAGCTGCAGGCAGAGCGCATGGAATCGGCGCTCACTACGGACATTTCTGCAGCGATCTAAAGCGCACATGTGCTCTTCAGATCGCTGCAGAAATTTCTGCAGTGACTGTACGCAACGTGCGCACATAGCCTTATTGTTCTGCTGTAATCATGGGAAGCGTTACCATCACCTCTCCAAAGTGAGGTCAAATGAAGCTGCAGAATCACCAGCAGGAACTGTCTGTGATCGCTCTGAGTCGGCACACATCAGCGCTGTGCAGAATAGGCAGGTAGATAACAACTACTTGTCTGTGAATTATTAGCCCCTTAAGAAAAAAAAATCCAAAAGTCCTGGACGGATAACCCCAATTAACCAACATTGCATTATTATTTGTGCTATTATTGGGGAGATAATATCTGTCTCTTTAAGCTTTGTTCACATTGTGTTTTTGCCAAACATCAATTGCTCCGTCAGGGCCTTCTGTGTGAAGCCCTAAAAAAATAGGATTTTAGCACGACCTGTGAAGTGACTATTGACTGTAATAAGGCAGACCCAGCAGAGCTGAACTGGTTGGGCAGCCAGGACAGAGCAGAGCTGAACTGGTTGGACAGCCAGGACCCAGCAGAGATGAACTGGTTGAGCAGCCAGTAAGAAGCAGAGTGGAAGTGGTTGGGCAGCCAGTATGGAGTAGAGCAGAACTAGTTGGGCAGTCAGGATCCAGCAGAGCAGAACTGGTTGGGCAGCCAGGATCCAGCAGAGCTAAACGGTTGGGCAGCCTGGACGCAGCAGAGCTAAACAAGTTGGACAGCCAGGACGCAGCAGAGCTAAACCAGTTGGGCAGCCAGAACGCAGCAGAGAAGAACCGATTGGGCAGCCAGGATCCAGCAAAGTCGAAGCGGTTGGGCAGCCAGGACGCAGCAGAGCCGAAGCGGTTGGGCAGCTAGGACGCAGCAGAGCCGAAGAAGTTGGGCAGCCAGGACGCAGCAGAGCCGAACCAGTTGGGCAGCCTGGACGCACCAGAGCTAAACAAGTTGGACAGCCAGGACGCAGCAGAGCTAAACCAGTTGGGCAGCCAGAACGCAGCAGAGCCGAAGCAGTTAGGCAGCCAGGATGCAGCATAGCCGAAGCGGTTGGGCAGCCAGGATGCAGCAGAGCCGAAGCGGTTGGGCAGCCAGGATGCAGCAGAGCCGAAGAAGTTGGGCAGCCAGGACGCAGCAGAGCCGAAGCAGTTGGGCAGCCTGGACGCAGCAGAGCTAAACAAGTTGGACAGCCAGGACGCAACAGAGCTAAACCAATTGGGCAGCCAGAACGCAGCAGAGCCGAAGCAGTTAGGCAGCCAAGATGCAGCATAGCCGAAGCAGTTGGGCAGCCAGGACGCAGCAGAGCCAAAGAAGTTGGGCAACCAGGACGCAGCAGAGCCGAAGCAGTTGGGCAGCCAGTTTGCAACAGAGCCAAAGCAGTTGGGCAGCCAGGATGCAACAGAGCTGAAACAGTTGGGCAGTCAGGATGCAACAGAGCTGAAACAGTTGGGCAGTCAGGACACAGCAGAGCCAAAGAGGTTAGGCAGGCAGGACGCATCAGAGCCGAAGTGGTTGGGCAGACAGGACGCAGCAGAGCCAAAGCAGTTGGGCAGCCAGGATCAGCAGAGAAGAACCGATTGGGCAGCCAGGATCCAGCAAAGTCGAACCAGTTGGGCAGCCCGTCCAACAGAGATTAAAGGGAACCTGTCACCCATCCGACCAGTCTGCACTGCACCGCCCCTTAGGTGAGTATTATAAAGTAATATTTACTTTGTACACAGCAGCTTGGGCTCTTATATACAGCATGTTAGAATGCTGTATATAAGAGCCCACTGGTGGTGGCTGCAGCTTATAGTCACCAAATCTGGTGACAGGTTCCTTTTAAAGGGAACCTGTCAGATGCAATATTCACTCAGAGCCAGGAGCAGTTCTGGGTACATATTGCTAATCCCTGCCTAACTGTCCCTATATACACTCGCATAGCTAAAGAGATCTTTAGAAAAAGTATTTTTAAAGATCTTATATCTTATGCTAATGAGTGCGGGGACTAGTCCCAAGGATGTTACTTCGCTTTGGCTAGTCGGCTCACATAGCATGTTAGTACTCATACAGGGGTGTAATAACATGCTAACATGCTATGTGAGCCGACTAGCCAAGCAAAGTAACGTCCTTGGGACTAGTCCTCGCGCTCATTAGCATAAAATATAAGATCTTTAAAAATACTTTTTCTAAAGATCTTTATCTATGCGAGTGTATACAGGGACGGTTAGGCCGGGATTAGAAATATCCACCCAGAACTGCTCCTGGCTCTGAGTGAATATTGCACCTAACAGGTTCCCTTTAACTGGTAGGGCAGCCAGGATAAAGCAGAGCTGAACCTGTTGGGCAGCTAGGACCCAGCAGCTCTGCTCTGCAGGCAGGAGACCATGTGATCGGTAAGCTAATAGAGGCCTCGGCAGATCCTAACTCTGCATATTACTGGCCATTGCTGCAGGAGAGGAAACAAGTGCTGATTACACGGTCTTCTCCTCAGCTTCCTGATTCCCCGTGTGTCTGCAGCAGTGAGAAGCAACCACACGGGGAACCAGAGAGAACAGCTGGAGAGGAGCGCACAGGCTCCGGGGCTGGGGATGTCGGCTCTGTTGCCGGGGGTGATTCATACCTGACACAGTCACAGGAGTTTCATGTAGTGCGCTCAGCTCTGGTCACCGGATAGAAGGGAGAAACAGCGAGGCGGGGCTACAGTGGGTGGGCGGAGCCACGGGATATATCGCTCACGGGCGGGACTCGGGAGCAAAGGCTCAAAAGAGGGACTGTCCCGCTGTATCCGGGACGGTTGGGAGGTATGCACACAAACACCAGGGTGATCTGGAGAGTCTGATTTGAAGTCTTGATAAGAGTATTACGGGATTACATTTTTGCTGGGAGAGCTTCTGCAATAATGAACTTTCTAAATCAGATAACTCCCTAAATCCCCAATTCATCAAAGCAATTTTGCCATAAATCTAGCATAAATTTACTTGAAAAGTCACAAAATGTCGGCGATTTTGCCCCAGTTACTCCCAGCTATGCCAAAATGGGCCAAACTAGGTGGAGCTTTCGCATGGTAGAATTGTAGAGATGAGTGAACTTGTGGAAGTTGGCCCCCATTCTGGTATTACATGGCCCCATCCTGGTGTTACAGGGCCCCATCCTGGTATTAGAGCCTGCATCCTGCTATTACACGGCCCCATGCTGGTATTATATGGCCCAATCCTGGTATTACATGGCCCCATCCAGGTATTATCTGGCCCCCATTCTGGTATTAAGAGCCCCAACCTGGTATGATATGTCACCCATCCTGGTATCAAATGTCCCTGATTCTGGTATTACAGGGCTCCATCCTGGTAATACATGGCCCCCATGCTGGTGTTATGTGGCCCACATCCTGGTATTACAGGGCCCCATCCTTGTATTACATGGCCCCATCCTGGTATTATATGGCCCCCCATTCTGGTATTACATGGCCTAAACATAGTATTACATGGCCCCATCCCGTTGTTATATGGCCCCATCCTGGTATTATATAGCCCCATCCTGGTGCATATGATCCCGAAAATTAACGAATATACTCACCTTCCCTCCACTCCCTCGGTGTCCTCCTCTCACGCTCGCATGCTGGCAACTGACTTCAGTGAGTAAGTGGCACAGTGGATGACGTCACTGCCGCACACGCCAACTTACACCCGAGTCAGCTGCTGGAATATCCTCTGTTTCCCATGCACATCATTATGGATGTGGAGAGTAGTGAATAGTTATTCTCTTTAATAGCAGCACACATGATCGCCCAGCAGCTGCAGAAAGTCATCGGCTGGATGATCACTTGTGCTGCTATTAAAGAAAATGCATATCCACTTCTCTCCATGGCTTTTGTGCAAGGAGATAGGCAGGATTATGGGCATGGGGAGGAGTGAATATGCATTTTCTTAAGAAGCGGTCACACTTGTTAGCTCCAGCGTCGGCTGCTGCCTCCTGTGACCTCTTCCTGTGCCGCCGCAGTTTGCAGTGCAGGGACCCAACAGGTCTCTGTATTGCAGTGCATTTCAGCTAGATGCACACACTCTGACGCACATGCAACTGGAAGTAGGTGCGACCATCCCTGGTCATGGCTGCGACCTTTGCGACCGCGATTGTTCCGCCCCTGTTTGCAGGTAAAGGAAGAGGTAAAAGGGGATATTATGTGAGACGGGCATTACCGTTTACTAACCTACACAGGGCACAGCCGTCAGGGGGCATGCAAGTGAAAAACCCGGAGTGCCCCACATGTGTATACTAAACAAGACCTTCTGAAACTAGGTTTTGTGCAAGGCCCAAATATTGGATCAGAAATTGCAATCATCTATTTGGCTTCATGCTATCTTTCTCTTTATTCTGTGTCTATAAATCATAAAGTATTTGAAAGCAATGATCAGCGCTGCCTACAGGTAAAGTGTTAGGATTAGCTTCCTCAGCACTCACTAAAAGGGGCATTAATCCTATTCATTCAGGCATTGTATCTGGAAGGAGGTTTCTGTTAAATATAGAATCCATTATGTCTACATTAGAGGATGCACGAGGCCTGGTGTTAATACAGAGCAAGATTAATTCCCATGTTGTATGGAAGATGAGCCTACCAAGAAGATACAGAGGACAATAAGAGCTACGAGGAATGGTATTGCATTATATGGTAAAAAGGTATTACTTAATGTTTACTAGTTCTTTTGCTTGCAATGGATTGGCCCTATAAATGCTCATCAGAGCTTTATCTGTAATATCCTATGTATGGACACATTGCTTAATAGTTCAGTATTTGTATACTGTAATGCATCCAGCTATATATGCATAGTAAATCTGTCACTGACTCCACCTGACAAGTGCCAATTATCAAATATTCTGGATTATTGTACAATCGGAAGGAATATACACTGTGTGCAGAATTATTAGTCAAATTAGTATTTTGATCACATGATAATTGTTATACATGTTGTCCTACTCCAAGCTGTATAGGCTTGAGAGCCAACTACCAATTAAGTAAATCAGGTGATGTGCATCTCTGTAATGAGGAGGAGTGTAGTGTAATTGTCGCGGGCAGGGAGGGGACGCTGCGCTCACCACGCTCGGGTCCGGCGCTGCTGCTGCTTCGCTTGCTGCTCGGTGGCTTGAGCGGTGGGCTGGATCCGGGGACTCGAGCGGCGCTCCTCGCCCGTGAGTGAAAAGGGGAATGGTTTTGGGGATTTATTGTCCGTGACGCCACCCACAGTTGTGGTGAGGTTGTGACACCACCGCTGCTCTGGACGGGGTTCCCGGGAGCGATGACAGGGAGCAGCTTAGATGTTGTTTTTCCCCTCAATGGGTAGGGGGGTTGGTTGTCCCGGGGCCCGGTGAGGGAGGAATGGCAGGTGGGTTACGGGGCCTGGTGAGGTGCAGGGTCGCGGGGGCAGCGCGGTGCCGCACGGCACGGTGGTACTCACTCAGCCAATGATGAATGCAAAGTCTCCGGTAAAACAAACGGCTGGATGGACGGGTCCCACAGACGGCTGCGGTGGTTCTTCCCCCGGTAGGTTGGCGATGACTGCCTTTCCCTGCACCTGTGTTATGTTCTCGTTTCTGATGGCTTCCCACCGCTAACCCACCCCCCAGCTTGGATGGATGCTGAGGGAGCCCCTTTTGCCCGCAGGCTCTGGCCCTGGGAACTGAAGCCTTGGCGGTGACTGTATTTCCCTTCACAGTTTGAGCGGTTGCCTTCAATCGGGTCTTGACTGCTGAGAAACCCCAGAGGTTCCCTTCGCTAACGGATTTGACCGGTTTTACAGCGACTCCAAGCCTGGTCGGGGTCCGTAGGCCCTGCCGAATGGTGCTGGCTTTTCTTCGCTCCCCGATCCGGTACCGGCGGGCCACCGCCCGTCCCCGGTCCTTACGGTTCACGTCAATCAGCCCCTCCTGCAGACGGTCACCACCGTCTGCCAACCTTGCTGTATGTGCCCGGGCCACGCACCCGGACACGGTCAGTCTGCTCCACTACCACTTCACTCTTCAACTCTCCAAACTGATCTCCACTCTACTCCCCTCCTTTTCCCGCCTCCAGGACTGTGAACTCCTCGGTGGGTGGGGGCAACCGCCTGGCTCCACCCCATGGTGTAGACATCAGCCCCTGGAGGGAGGCAACAAGGATTTCTGTCTGACTTTGATGTGCCTAGCCGGGGTGTGGGGTGTGTTGTTGCAGTACCTGTGACGTCCTGGCTTGTCCAGGGCGCCACATTCCACCTTAGTAAAATGCAGACCGTCCGCGGGCTGCCCGTCCATCACCGGTTTTATTTTTGGTAACTGCAAAAGAGTAAAAACATTTAAACACAAGCATTTTTAGTCAAACTTCCCATAACGGGAGGCACATTCTTAAACGTTGCTAACGGTATACGCTTATTAAACGGTAACGGCTTCCGCTCTTCTCCCACCCAGACAACCTGGCCCTGATGCTGCCCCTCAGAAGTGGGCAGCACCCCTAGTCCAGAACCAAGTTGCCCGAGTTGCAAAAAATCTCATTGAATTTTTACAGTAGGAATGAATTTGTGAATTTACACTTTTTATTTCTTTTTTGTTGCATGCCATTCATGAGCAGTGCTGGCTCCCCCCCTTCTTTTGTGTTGTTGCAGTACCTGTGACGTCCTGGCTTGTCCAGGGCGCCACATAATGACATCAACACCCTATATAAGGTGTGCTTAATTATTAGGCAACTTCCTTTCCTTTGGCAAAATGGGTCAGAAGAGAGATTTCACAGGCTCTGAAAAGTCCAAAATTGTGAGATGTCTTGCAGAGGGATACAGCAGTCTTGAAATTGCCAAACTTTTGAAGCGTGATCACCGAACAATCAAGCGTTTCATGGCAAATAGCCAACAGGGTCGCAAGAAGCGTGTTGGGCAAAAAAGGCACAAAATAATATGAATTGAGGAAAATCAAGCATGAAGCTGCCAAGATGCCATTTGCCACCAGTTTGGCCATATTTCAGAGCTGCAGCGTTACTGGAGTATCAAAAAGCACAAGGTGTGCCATACTCAGGGACATGGCCTAGGTAAGGAAGGCTGAAAAATGACCACCTTTGAACAAGAAACATAAGATATAACATCAAGACTGGGCCAAGAAATATCTTAAGACTGATTTTTCAAAGGTTTTATGGACTGATGAAATGAGTGACTCTTGATAGGCCAGATGGATGGGGCAGAGGCTGGATCAGTAAAGGGCAGAGAGCTCCACTCCGACTCAGGCGCCAGCAAGGTGGAGGTGAGGTACTGGTATGGGCTGGTATCATCAAAGATGAACTTGTGGGACCTTTTCGGGTTGAGGATGTAGTGAAGCTCAACTCCCAGACCTACTGCCAGTTTCTGGAAGACAACTTCTTCAAGCAGTGTTACAGGAAGAAGTCGGTATCGTTAAAGAAAAACATGATTTTCATGCAGGACAATGCTCCATCACATGCATCCAACTACTCCACAGCGTGGCTGGACAGTAAAGGTCTAAAAGATGAAAAAATAATGACATGGCCCCCTTGTTCACCTGATCTGAACCCCATAGAGAACTTGTGGTCCCTCATAAAATGTGAGATCTATAGGGAGGGAAAACACTACACCTCTCGGAACAGTGTCTGGGAGGCTGTGGTGGCTGCTGCACACAATATTGATCGTAAACAGATCAAGCAACTGACAGAATCTATGGATGGTCGGCTGTTGAGTGTCATCATAATGAAAGATGGCTATATTGGTCACTAATTTTTTAAGGGTTTTTGCATGTCGGAAATGTTTATTTCTAAATTTAGTGCAGTCACGGTATATTGGCTTACCGGTGAAAATAAACAAGTGAGATGGGAATATATTTAGTTTTTATTAAGTTGCCTAATAATTCTGTACAGTAATAGTTACCTGCACAAACAGATATCCTCCTAAGATAGCCAAATCTAAAAAAAAACCACTACAACTTCCAAAAATATTAAGCTTTGATATTTATGAGTCTTTTGGGTTGATTGAAAACATAGTTGTTAATCAATAATAAAAAAAATCCTCTGAAGTACAACTTGCCTAATAATTTTGCACACAGTGTAAAATATGAGCGAGAGCTCTGAGAAGTGCAGAGTATCTCCCTTTCGTCTATCTATATCTATCTATCTATCTATCTATCTATCTATCTATCTATCTATCTATCTATCTATCTATCTATCTATCTTATAGAGCAGTGTGCCCACTGACTTTATTCCAGCCCCCAGGATATTTCTCTCATTCCATTTCAACATTTATCACCAACTTTCCTTTGAACGTCTGCTCTTGCTCCAGAGAAATACCACCTGAAACGCGTCAGCTTATGTTACTTCAAAGCTCATACTTTCATGTCAAATGTTTACATTATCTGCCATATGGACTTTATGGACTTTTAATATTTCACTATTACAAATATCCCCCTCTGAACTGCCAAGTCTTATTAATACTGGTATAGGCAGGTTAGATATCTGAACTTGCCCTACCCATAGTGGGTGATCTATGGATTGTATTTCACATTCCACTCCCCCACCACCATCCCTTCCTCTAGCTTTCACTTCTGCGTCCCAGCACACAAGGATTTAGTTTCTACCTGAACAGATCAATCAATGCTATGACAGTTTCCTAACTCTATTGAAGGAAAATTGAAACCAATTGTTAGCAAAGGCTATATGTAGGGGGTGCACATGTAGGCAGACAATCTGTATTCCAATGATTTCTTAATTATTATAAGTGTATATGTAGAAGAATGGTTGAATGGTCACAACGGTCACCAGACTTTACCCAGATCTAATGGGTTTTATTTATTTATTTTTTGGGAGTTATGAAATATTAGGTACATTCAAGAAAACACAGTTGTGAACATGATTATAATTGAATTAATATTTAAACTGTATTCCTTGTTCTGCAACCTGTGTAATTATATATACCGCACAGTCATGGCCGAAAGTGTTGTCAATCTTGACATTGTTCCAGAAAATGAAGTATTTCTTCAAGAAAATTATTGCCATTACACATGTTTTGTTAGGCTACATTCACACTTCCGTTGCTTTGCATCAGTCACAATCTGTTGTTTTGAGAAACAACTGAATCCTGCAGAGCTTTCAGTTTTTTCCCCATGGACTTGTATTATCGATGGATTATGACTGATGGCCTTGCAGTGCATCCGTTATGCGACTGATCAGTCGTGAAATGACTGGCAGTCGGGCGGAAGCAACGCAGAATGTAACGTTTTTTTGTAGCGTGAAAAAAAAAGCACCGCGTAGGATTCCATCGGCATCCGTCATGGTTATAATAGAAGCCTATGGGCGCTGGAATCCATCGGAATCCGTTAAATGAATGATTCCGGCAACAAATCCGTTTTTAGCAACAGAGCATGCTCAGAAGTGGAAATTCCTTTCGGGTTAGTACAAAATTCTCTCTCTCTCTGTCGGTCGGTCTCTCTCTCTCTCTGTCGGTCGGTCCCTGTCTCTCTGTTGATGTTGGTCTCTCTCTCTCTCGGTCTGTTGGTCTCTCCCTCTCTCTCCCTACCTCATACTCACCGATCACCTATCACCGGCGCAGCGCTGCACAGCTGTCACACTGCTCTGCCGTCTTCTCCTGGTTTTGAAAATGCCGGCCGCTCATTATTCCATCTCGTATTCACTGCTTCCCCCGCCCACCGGTGCCTATGATTGGTTGCAGTTAGACGAGCCCCCATGCTGAGTGACAGCTGTCTTACTGCAACCAATCACAGCGTGCGGTCCCCCACAATTTTGATACCAGCCAAGGTAAAGCCACAAGGCTGAGGGCTGGTATTCTCAGCATGGGGAGCCCCACCTTATGGGAAGCCCCCCAGCCTAAAGATATCAGCCAGCAGCCGCCCAGAAATGCCGCATCCATTAGATGCGACAGTCCCAGGACTCTACCCGGATCATCCCAATTGCTCTGATGCGGTGGCAATCGAGGTAATAAGGAGTTAATGGCAGCCCATAGCTGCCACTAAGTCCTAGCTTAGTGATGGCAGGCGTCTTTGAGACACCCCCCATCACTAAACTGTAGTGAAAGTAAATAAACACAAACACTGAAAAATCCTTTATTTGAAATAAAAGACAAAAAAAACCCTCTTTCACCACTTTATTAATCCCCAAATACCCCTCCAGGTCCGACGTAATCCACACGAAGTCCCATGACGCTTTCAGCTCTGCTACATCGGAAGTTGACAGGAGCGGCCATAGAACACCGCCGCTCGCTGTGAGCTCCACAGAACAATTGAAGTGAGTCGCACTGTCATCGGAGATGTCACTCAGGTAGTGCCGGTGTGTGTGCTGTCATGATGGGGGCGGTAGTGCCTGTGTGTGTGCGCGGTGATGATGGGGGCGGTAGTGCCTGTGTGCGGCGAGGATGGGTGCGGTAGTGCCTGTGTGTGTACGGTGATGATGGGGGTGGTAGTGCCGGTGTGTGCGCTGTCATGATGGGGGCGGTAGTGCATGTGTGTGTGTGGTGATGATGGGGGCGGTAGTGCCTGTGTGTGTGCGATGATGATGGGGGCGGTAGTGCTGGTGTGTGTGCGGTGATGATGGGGGCGGTAGTGCCAGTGTGTGTGGTGATAATGGGGCTCTCTCTCCCCTTTGCCAGGTAACAGATCCGTTTTTTTTAACGGATCCGTCCCATCTGTTGTACCACAATCTGCAACGCATCAGTCACATCAGTCACAAAACGGATTGTGACTGATGCAAAACAACGGAAGTGTAATTGTAGCCTTATACGCATATTTATTTTGTGTGTATTGAAACAACACAGAGAAAAAGCCAAATTGGACATCATTTCACACAAAACCCTAAAAATAGCCCGGAAAAAATTGTTTCCACCTTTCCAAAATTGTGGGTAAACAACTTTGTTTCATGCCTGCGATGCTCATTCAAACTCACCTGTGGCAAGTAACAGATGTGGGCAATAGGAAAATCACCTGAAACCAGATAAAAATAGGAGAAGTTGACTCAATATTTGCATTGTATGTCTCTGTGGGCCACACTATGCATGAAGAACAGGAAGAGGACTGATTGAGGACTTGACAAAAATTGTTGAAAAATATCAATAATCTCAAGGTTACAAGTCCATAATCAAGACATTTACAATCCATAGCACTGTAGCAAATCTCCCTGTATGTGGACAGCAGGGAAAAATTGATGAAAGTTTGCAACGCAGGATAGTCTAGAGGGTGGATAAGCAGTCCCAATCAAGTTCCAAAGAAATTCAAATTGTTCTGCAGGCTCAGAGTGCATCAGTGTCAACGTGAACTATACGTCAATATTTGAATGAAATGAAATGCTATTGAAGGAGATCCAGGAGGATCCCACTGTTGGCACAGAGACATAAAAAAGCTAGACTGCAGTTTGTCAAAATGTACATCAGTAAGTGAAAATCCTTCTGGGAGAGCGTCTTGTAGCCAGATGAGACCAAGATAGAGATTTTTAGTAAAGGACATTATTTAACTGTTTAGTGAAAAAGGAAAAAGACCTACAAAGAAAATAACACAGTACCTAAAGTCAGTTAGGGTGGAGGTTCATAGATGTTTTGGGGTTGCTTTGCTGCCTCTTGCACTGGTTTCCTTGACTGCCTGCAAGGCCTCATGGAATCTTAAGATTAACTAAGGATTTTGGGTCGTAATGTAGTGCCGAGTATCATAAAGCTGGGTTTGCGTTCAAGTTCATGGGTCTTCCAGCAGGAAAATGACCCCAAACATATTTCATGGATGGAAACAAAGTGCTATAGAGTTCTGAAATGGCAGTAATGAGTCCAGATCTAAATTGCATTAAAGACCTGTGGAGAGATCTTAAAACAATTTTGACAGGCCCATTTTGGGGGATTTGTGTGAAATTATGTCCAATTTGTCTAATTTTCCATGGCTTTATGTATTTTTCCAATAGACACAAAGGAAATAAATATGTGTATAACAAAACGTATAATTGCAATATTTTTTTTGTGTGAAATACTTGATTTTCTGTAACAATTTCAAGATATACTGTTTATACATGAGGGGTCAGTCTCAAAGGGGACAAATGTGATGTTATGGCCATAACATGCCTAAACCATAACATTCTTACATACTAAACTGCCTATATTTTTGCAACATGACTCAATGGTTGATTTTAATGTTGTTATACTGAATATTTATTAATGCAAATATAGTATAACTGTAATTTTTCATTTTTTTATGCAAGAAAAGGGACTCTATAGAAAACCCATTTTCAAATATTACAGTAAGGTACCCATACAGTTAATTGAGGGTCCTCAGTTAATGAGGTCCTCAGTTTCCACCCTATAAACTAAAGGCAGTGCCATAATGACGCTAGGTTGCTGATTAAAATTATACATTTAGGTGATAAATCCGAGGCTTGATTGCAGATTAATCTTTGTCCAAACATCCAAAAATGACAACTTGTGCCGTGCCGTGAGCATCGGGGCAGGGCTTTGTGAGGTTGGGTCTTCTGTAATGCTTCCTCCCCTGGCTGCCAGCCTCCTCGCTATTTAAATTTCTCCCCTCTGCCCCTGTAATTAGTGCTATGTCCGGCGCGTGTGCAGTAGTATTTTCAATTTTTTTCTGGGTTAGGTCACTTTCTAATACGTTATGTTCCACTTCTTCTACGTTCTCACATTCTTCATGGTGGTCAGTGCTGTATATGTATATATTTTTATGTATTATTTACATCTATGCTTGATATCCTGCTGGTCACTGATTTAATTCCCACTATGGTCTTTGCTGGTTGCATGACATGACATGAAAGGCTTCTTCACTTGTTCCACCATGGGCCTAGAAGTGCTTTCATGCATCTGCTATAGTTGCCTAAACTTGGAGGATGGTCACATTCAGAGGTTTCTCTCTGATGAGGATGGACATGATCCAAACACTGATATACCAGAAGCTCTGTAAGCATTTTGTGATCCTTTTGTTGGCCACAATAGCCACTCCCTTTCATCTTTCCATTTCATTGGCTGAGTAATAAGTGTAGTGATCTAAGCTGAAGTCCACAGATCCAATCCAGTGCAGTTCACTGACTTCCACAAGGTTCATAATCTTTCCATTTCCCTTTTTGATAATACCCAGGCTTCCAATGTTCATGCCTTTCATGTTCCGATGATATGTTTATAGCTCAGGTAGCTCTTTTTATCATACACTACATCAGAAATTTAGCCCCATGTGTGGTTCCTACTCTTGAGTCACCCTAGTCCTGATTATTAAAGATCAGCCTTGACTTTTCCCCAGTCGTTGGAATGATACTGTCCAGCCTGGGGGGGGGGGGGGGGCATTATTGAGTACCATATTTGAAGTACACTATATCGATTCTGATCTATAAGGTTTCATGGTGAAGGTTTTATGGGTTAGGTCACCAGGCCTTTTCCCTACCCTTATCACTTAGCAAGAAGACCAACACAGTTGGTATGTCATGTGTTACCACCCTCCTGGCACTTTGAGCTGGCTATAGGAAGGAAGGGCAGAAAATGTGCTTCTGCAAAAGCTAAAGCTCTGTTTGGAGATCATAAAAGCCTGCTTGTTTACTGGTAATGCCCTCATTAGAAATCATAAATGATGAATGCATTATCCCAGTAGTCACTTGGCACATTGCAAACACCGCCATTGTTATGCCTCAAGAGGATACAATAGTATTTAGTTTTACATTTGATTATGAGAACCGATTACATATATATAATATGGATGTTAGCCATGCTGTCGTTCTTTCATGGTTTGCAGGGCTTAGTTTAAATGAAGCTTTGTGCTGGAATATTGCTGTGCCGCTCCAATCCTAAAATAATATTGCTAGATATTCTGGAATAAAATGCTACTAGATAATCTTTGAAAAATACTGATATACTATCCCCAAATAATACTGTTCAAAAATAATAAATAAGTCTGCCATACAGTGCAAAAAATGGATTATACAGTGTAAAATTAAGCAGGCTTCACACGCTGCGACATCGCTAACATGATGCCGTTGGGGGTCACGGAATTCGTGAAGTACATCCGGCCTCGTTAGCGACGTTGTTGCGTGTGAATCAAAATTACTCACCTAATCGTTGATCGTTGACACGTCGTTCTATTCCCAATTATCGTTGCTGTTGCAGGACGCAGGTTGTTCATCGTTCCTGCGGCAGCACTCATCGCTATGTGTGACACCGCAGGAACGAGGAACATCACCGTACCTGCGGCCGCCAGGAATGAGAAGGGAAGGAGGTAGAATGGATGTTCCGCCCGCTCATATCCGCCCCTCCGCTTCTATTGGGCGGCCGCTTAGTGACATCGCTGTGACGCCGCATGAACCGCCCCCTTAGAAAGGAGGCGGATCGCCGGTGACAGCGTCGTCGCTAGGCAGGTAAGTCCGTGTGACGGTTCCTTGCGATGTTGCGTGCCACGGACAGCGATTTGCCCGTGACGCACAACCGACTGGGCGGGTCAATGTCGCTGTGTGTAAAGTGGCCTTTACACAAAACTAAATTTGAGTTTTCATATTAAGCTCAAGATGGAGGGACTGATGACAATATTGAGAACAAACTTTTCCGGTGAATGTATTAATGGTAGCCACATATACATGGCCAACTCTACATTAAAATTAGTGGTATTCAGGATTAAAAAGCATGCTTTCTTTAAAAAAAAACCCAACATCATGCAGCTCATTCCCATTAACTCAGAACTGCCATTGATGTGGTATGGATATGTTTTCTAATGCTGGACAACTCCTATAATCAGAGAAATAGTTGACATGAATGCCACAAGAAAAACAAGCAGAAAGACAAGACAATGCATTGTGGGCCAAATTCCTTTGGTCCCACAGTTTTCCAACAACAGTGCCAGCCTTTTACTAGTCACAGTTAGTGATGGACGGACCCAGACTGTAAAATTCCTGATCCAGGCAGTTTCCCATGGTGTTTTGCCAGGAGATGTAGGTCTGTGAACTCAGTGAGAGCTGGGTAAAGTGCCGAGGTTATCACATCTAGTGGATGCAACAATCCTGGGCAGCTGCAGGCTACTATTTTTAGGCTGGGAGGCCAATAAGCATGGGTCCCCCTAGCCTGAAAATACCAGCCCCTAGCTGTTGGCTTTATCATGGATGGGTATCAAAAGTGGGGAGGACCGCACACCAGTTTTTAAAATTATTATTTATTTAAATAATAATAAAAAGCCACATGCAGTTCCTCATATCTTGATACACAGCCAAGAAAAGCACACGGCTGGGGGCTGCAGCCTGTAGCTGTATGCTGTATCTCTGCTGGGTATCATAATACAAGGGGACCCTACGCCAATTTATATACTTATTTTTATACCACGATAGTGACCCCCAGACAGCGTCTGTGATCGTAAGCAGTCAGACGCTGTCACACAGGCTGGGGGCGCGTCTGACTACAACCAATCACAGACACCAGGACTGTTGGTGGGCAGTGGGATGCAGTGAATATGCATGAAGTTAAATAAGTGGTCCCGGAAGAAGAGTGAGCAGTCTGAAAGCAGTTACAGCCGCGCCGAAAACTCGGTAAGTATAACGCACTTGCTCTCATCCCCCTAACCCTTCTACCGCCATTTTTAAGCACCGGATTCTGATCCCCATAGACTTTTATGGGAATCGGCATCCAGCCAGATATCTGGGATCAATTCTGGGCCAGAAATATTTTTTTTTCAAGTTTAGTTAGTCCCGCCGATCCCAGATGTCTGCGAGTTCCCCAACACTAGCTGCAATGCATCCAGTGTCAATTTCAGTATGGTATCCCAGTGCTATCTGTATTAGTAACTCAGCCCCCAACCATCCAAATCCATTAAGCTATCTAAGCCTTAAAACAGTCACCATCCATGACAAAAGAAAGTCATGAACATGTGGTGGAGATATCATTGGGTGAACGTCCAATATTTTGAATCCTTTTTGGTTATTTAAGATTACAGACTAGAATCCAACTTCACTACAATTCATCACATCGTATCAATTCTTTTATGTTGCAAATAAAAGATAATAAATTCCAAATATAATCTGCTATATTTCTTCCATCCTAATATGAACCTGCCTCAGAACGAAAGTTTACAGATGATAAAAAAAAGTACAGATGGTGAACTGTATCCCAGAAATAGTTTTGGAGAACATCAGGAAAAATGTTGAATATTTCCCAACAGAAATTTTATTTTGGAGCACATTCAAAATAAACATTAATATAATTAGAATTCTAAATACATGGATTTTATGTATGACCTCAATGAAGAACATGAATGCATTGTCCCTGGATGATTTTGCAAGATAATACTCAACATACAGTTAGAAAAAAATCATTAATGTTGAATAGTAACTAGGGATGATGGAATACTTCAAATATTCGGCTTCGCGAATATTTGCCAAATAGGACGCCGCTATTCGAGTATTCGCGAATATTCTATGCGCAATTTAAGTCTATGGGAAACCCGAATAACAAGTATTCGGAACTATTTGGGCTTCCCATAGACTTACATTGCACATCGAATATTCGCATAGCGGCGACCTATTCATTGGATATTCGCGAAGCCGAATATTTGAGGTATTCGATCATCCCTAATAGTAACCAAACAGCAGAAGACCATTAAAGCTCATATACAGGCAACATATAGTGTAGAGTTGTACATACGTTGTAATTACAAACATCCATCCTACATGTATCAAAATGTCCTCTAGAGCGATAGACATGAGACATTTTATAAAATCTATATGCTGGCGACCCTCTCTGTATGTGCACAGCAGCAACTGGAGCGGTTTTCTAAGTAGTATGCATGACCTTGTATAAAGCTTTTTTCACATGTCTGAGTTTCTGGTACGTGTAACACATGTGGCATCCATTTTTGTCACGGATACCACACATACCTATTATAACTAGTGATGGGCAAGCACTAAAATACACCTATAGGTTCAATTAAATCAGTGCTACCCCCCCACCCTCAGTTTTACACCTTGATTTTAATTAGAAAAAAATGGACATATACTGTATATAAATCGATGTGTTTTTTTCAAATTATTATACACCTGAAGAAGGTCAATGTTATGCAGCCGAAATGCATTGTATTTTAATATTTTTTACTGAATCAAATCTTGTATAGATTTGTGTTTTAAATAAAATAATTTTGGAGCACTACATTGCTAGTCTCCATTCACCACTGGGAGAGCGCTATATCCGGATACTCACTTCCTCTACATGTAATATAAATGAGGATTTTACAGTAAGCCACTGGCAGACACCTTTAAAGGGAACCTGTCACGACATTTGGTGACTATAAGCTGCGGCCACCACCAGTGAGCTCTTATATACAGCATTCCAAAATACTGTATATAAGAGCCCAGGCCGCTGTGTAAAACATAAAAAACACTTTTATAATATTCACTTAGGGGGAGTCCGGTCCGATGGGTGTCACTGCTCTCCGGTCCAGCGCCTCCTCTCTCCGGTCTGGCACCTGCTCTCTGCGGAGATCTTTGTTCTTTTTCTTCTGAGGCCTGTGTGCATGACATGTCCTACACCATGCACACTTGTTGGCATTGAGGTCCTATGCAGGCGCACTTTGTTCTGCCCTGCTCAGGGCAGATGAAAGTATTGTAGTGCACATGCACAGGTGGTCTTTAACCTTTCCTCTCAGCTGCACATTACAGTGCTTTGATCTGACCTCAGTAGCGCAGATCAAAGTGCACCTTCACAGGACCACAATGCCAGCCTGGGCTGGATAGAAGGAGGATGGAGATCGCAGCAGAGAGGAGGCGTCGGACCGGAGAGAGGAGGCGTCGGACCGGAGAGAGGAGGCACCGGACTGGAGAGCAGCAACACCCATCAGAGCAGACCGTTCCCCTAGATGAGTATTAGAAAATTTATTTTTTATGTTATATAGCGCGTCCTGGGCTCTTATATACAGTATTTTGGAATGCTGTATATAGGAGCTCAGTGGTGGTGGCTGCAGCTTATAGTCACCAAATCTGATGACAGGTTCCCTTTAACTGTGGCTTCTGGTAGAGAAAAAGGAATGAACAATTACATCCTTCTCAATCCTTATTTCACCCTTCAGGAGGCCCTCATTAGAAGGCTTCCATTAGATGATTGTCCACATTCACAAACTTCAACAAGGTTTGTTTTTTTTTGTTTAATCCAATGTATATCAGGGCTGTTACCGCTTGTGGTAGCAATTATTGACTGTCACCTTAATAGTATACTTCTGCTTCTTGAAGTGGTGTCCAATATTACCAATACTCAAGATCTTTTTTTCTGTACATAAATCTTGCACCATTTCTTGATGGTTTCTTATTTCAGAAGATCAGAGCGCTCCTGCGACTTAGAAGCTACAATAGCTGTGAACATTATCGATAGGGAAGTTTTAGACCCTTAAGTGTAAAATTAATGATGTTTAGGGCGGTGTACATTTATTTTAAAGAGAAACCAACCATTTTCGATCAAAGCATTAGTCATATAATTCTATGTCCCAAGAAATGCCTGGCTAAGGAGTTTATTATAGAAAAAGTAAGTGGAGCTGAGGTGATAGATGCATAGAAACGTGATACCCAGTACTCCATTAAAGCTGTTACTGGTTTACTGTAAAACTCCCTGGTGCCAAATACATTGTTAATGGCAGTTTCTTGTTCTTCTATGAGAATTAACTCTTGAGATGTTGAGGAGATGGAGCTAAAATCTCAAGGTTACCCAATTGGCTTAGCATGACCAATTGACAACTCTAGACCTTGTAACTAACTTTAGTGAAAAATTCCAATCCTATCACCTTGTCTGATTTGGAAAGATTTTATTTGCAAATTATGGTGGAAAATAAGTATTTAGTCACCTAAAAACATGCAAGATTTCTGGCTCTCACAGACTTGTAAATTCTTCTTTAAGAGGCTCCTCTGTCCTCCACTCATTACCTGTAGTAATAGCACCTGTTTGAACTTATCAGTATAAAAGACACCTGTCCACAACCTCAAACAGTCACACTCCAAACTCTACTATGGTGAAGACCAAAGAGCTGTCAAAGGACACCAGAAACAAAATTGTAGCCCTGCACCAGGCTGGGAAAACTGAATCTGCAATACACAAGCAGCTTGGTGTGATGAAATCAACTGTGGGAGCAATAATAAGAAGACATACAAGACCACTGATAATCTTCCTTGATCTGGGGCTGCATGCAAGATCTCACCCCTGTGGGCTCAAAATGATCACAAGAACGGTGAGCAAAACTCCCAAAACCACACAGGGGGACCTAGTGAATGACCTACATAGAGATGGGACCACCGTAACAAAGGCTACCATCAGTAACACACTACGCCGCCAGGGACTCAGATCCTGCAGTGCCAGACGTGTTCCCCTGCTTAAACCAGTACATGTCCGGGCCTGTCTGAAGTTTTCTAGAGAGCATTTGGATTATCCAAATGAGTATTGGGAGCATGTAATATGGTCTAATGATACCAAAGTAGAACTGTTTGGTAGAAACACAACTGGTAGTGTTTGGAGGAGACAGAATGCTGAGTTGCATCCAAAGAACAACATACCTACTGTGAAGCATGTGGGTGGCAGCATCATGCTTTGGGGCTGTGTATCTGCAAAGAGACCAGGACAACTGATCTGTGTATGTGAAAGAATAAATGGGGCCATGTATCGTGAGATTTTGAGTGCAAACCTCCTTCCATCAGCAAGGGCATTGAAAATGAAACGTGGCTGGGTCTTTCAGCATGATAACGATCCCAAGCAGACCAGTAGGGCAATGAAGGAGTGGCTTTGTTAGAAGCATATGAAGGTCCTGGAGTGGCCTAGCCAGTCTCCATATCTCAACCCCATAGAAATCTTTGGAGGGAGTTGAAAGTCTGTGTTGCACAGCGACAGGCACAAAACATCACTGCTCAAGAGAAGATCTACATGGAGGAATGGGCCAACATACCACCAACAGTGTGTGCCAACCTTGTGAAGACTTACAGAAAACATTTGACCTCTGTCTTTGCCAGCAAAGGATTGATATGAAGTATTGAGATGAACTTTTGTTATTGACCAAATACTTATTTTCCACTATAATTTGCAAAAAAAATCTTGCCAAACGAGACAATGTGAATTTCTGGATTTGTTTTCTCATTTTGTCTCTCATAGTTGTGCTCTACCTATGATGTCAATTACAGGCCTCTATCATCTTTTTAAGTGGGAGAACTAGCACAATTGGTGGCTGAATAAATACTTTTTTCCCCACTGTATATGGCTCACCTACAGCAACAACTGACAGCGTACTACTGTAAGGTGTAATAACAGCTCAGCCATGGAGTGGTTGATTTTGCAAATCCTTTGAGCAGAACCACTGAGTTCTAAGCATGTGGCACATAATCAAGTATCTTCTGTGACACCAACAAAACAGGTATTCATCAGGAGTTCCACACAAGCCTGATGCACAGGGTCAAGCATCAGCTGGAGTAATGTAAAGCACGCAGACACTGGACTTTGGCGCAGTGGAAAAGGGAATTTTTATTTGATGATCTGATGGAGCAACTTGGGTTTGGCATTTGCTTAGAGAACGTTATCTACTAAAATGCATAGTGCCTACTGTGCATTTGATGGAAGAGGAATAAAGGTATAGGGCTATTGTCAGGGTGTTGGCTACTTAACTACAATAAAGAGCATCTTAAACAAATGTAGGGTCTAACTTTTTGGTAACAGTTCAGGTAAATCCCTTTCCTTTTCCAGCATAACTAACCCTAGTGCACAAAACAAGGTTCATAAAGACGTAGTGATGAGCGATTCGAGTGGCCTGAGTCCTGACCTCAACACCATTGAAACAATTGGCATAAATTGTCGAGTGGCCTGAGTCCTGACCTCAACACCATTGAAACCATTGGCATAAATTGTCGAGTGGCCTGAGTCCTGACCTCAACACCATTGAAACCATTGGCATGAATTGGAGCACCAATAGCAAGTCACATCTTCTCCTTCAACATCAAACTTCACAAATGCTCTTATATCTGCGTTGGCTCAAATTCCTATGGATATCCTTCACAAATCTTGTAAATAACCTTACCCGAAGGTTAGAGGCTGCTATAGTTATACAAGGACCCAACTCCATATTAATGTAAGCTCAAATAAGTGTGGTGATCATGTATCTACATACATTTGACCATGTGATGTGCGTTAAGTTAAAGGAAGTAAAAAAAAAATCCATTATCCTAGTGGTAATTTGAGGTCTACTTTAAAAAATGGAAGTTTGGAAAAGTTTTTTTGTATATTATTTATGTATCCTTTTCCTTGAGGATCATAGGTCAAATTGAGCTGAAGCTCTTCAGGGACAAGAAGGTTCAAGATGTAAAAACTCTTTCAACAAAAACATCTGTAGAAAACCCCTTCTTAAAGAAGCTGAAATTCTACTCAAAAGTAACCTATAAGGTTTACTGAGGAGAGAGATCTGCTTTTCTTCTAAATGAAATGGTTGACCCTGTGTCCCCTGTACCAATGATGAAGAGGCAGCTAGAGAACATCTCTAGAGTGATTCCAGAGGATGAAGCTGTTAGAAAGGGAAACCACAGAGAGAATGTCTTACAAGGAGGAAATAAATGCTTATCGTGAGTAATGGAGTCAATGTCTTATACCTTATACGGAAGTAGAAGAGGTCAGTGGTGGAAAATTTTTTTTTACTTTTTTTAACATGGGTTCTATTTGGAAAAGGAAGCTATTTCTATGTTTCTGGAATATTATATATAACATAAACAAGTCAAGACATAGATACTTAACCCATCCAATATCCAGTGACACTGTTGACATTCCCATCTGGTGCACCTTTGAACTTCCTCATCATAACTATCACAGACAACCTGACAAGAGCTTTCCCAACTCACACATGTAATAAAACAACAAGGACAGTAAAGGTTACATTAGAAAAACATTTATGGGAGGATTTGGAGGAATTTACCAAAGTACTCTCTAAGTAGATAAGCAAATAAGGCCCTCCTGAGCAGCTCCTTTATGTTGTTTTGAGAGTGCACATTCTTTTCTTTATATTACTAAGAGGGAAAAAAATGCAACCAAGATATAAATATAACTCTAAATAGTGATCGTTACCAAAAATATGCTGAATGTAAAAGCCACCATGATAACAGAATGAAAGGCAAGATTTAAGGAGCTTACAGAACGTTCAAGACAAAATTCATCTTGACATTTTTTCAAGTTGGGTCATCTAGTTTTTAAAACAAATCCTACTCTAAAATTAAAATAAATTAGGGATATAAAGTTTAGCCAAGAGTGAAATTTGAGAGAGGGAAATAATCTCTTTTACCTCCCATGGGAACAAAAAAATCAGGCATATTGCATTTCAACCTGTCTAATCTTTTTTCCTCTGTTGCTGGGAAAAAGTTGGGAGTTTGCACATACATTCGAGCAGTGGTCCCCAACATTTCTTACCTTGGCAGCCACATTCAAGTCTGAGAAATCTTTACGAGCCACATCCAGGACCCTGACCCCCCACGATAGTGACACCCAGACCCTTCTATTACCAGTATAATGATAGCCAAAACTTTCCCAAAGAAAGCACAAAGAGACGTTGTGCTCCCTTCCATTATAGGCAGCACACTTTTATCCAATGGTTCCTGTTTACACCATGGTTATTCTAAGATCAAGCATGCTCACCATACTAGTGCATCTGGCTTAGCACCCTTCAAACTGAAGTATCATCCAGCCTACAATATTTATTCCCCTCCTTGTACTCTGCCGGTATATGTGCATCCAGCTCTGCTCCACTCACATAAGTCACTATCTGGAAACCTTCTCTTTATAGGTTTATGCTAGACCTGGCTCTCATGCACCAAGCTGGCCGCCAGCCATGAGCCACACATCAATATGGCTCCCAAGCCACATGTTGGTGACCCTTGCATTAAAGAGTCAGCCCGTTCCAACAAAAAGAGTAGTATATTACATAAAGTAAAAAAAATGATATATATATATATATATATATATATATATATATAGTACTGTATATACTATATATATATATATATATATATATATATATATATATATATATATATGTATATATACTGTATATTCTGAAAAGCCAGCCGAATTCTCATATAAATGTAAATATATATATATATATATATATATATATATATATATATATATACTGTATATACAATATATATATGAGAGTTCAGCTGACTTTTCAGAATAACCAGTTGTGTGTACCTCTAACTGAGCTAGTGGGTAGAATCTAGCTGATATGATGTCTCCCATACTAAGTACTTAAAACCATATCTCTATGAGAAAAAGGAGCCAGCACGATCTGAAATTGGCATGCATCATGTAAAAAGTGAAAATTCACAGATTTATTCCAACTGTACTATAATAAAAAAAATGAGATTTTTAGCAAATAATCGATCAATTCTTTGAGCCACCCCTGCCAACATCACGGCAAATCTCAATAGGGGGGTCCTAACCTATATTACGTATTTCATGTGCCATGCGGCCTCCTAGATAAAGTTAAAAGCAGAACCATAATGGAGCACATATACCTGTAACCTGTATATAGCCGCTTCCATGTTGCAAAAAAGGCAATTGTGGATAGAGACCAGCCCAGGTCCCAGCATGTGGAGCAACGTCTACACATACCAGGACTATATCAGAACTGACCCTCCCAGTGCCAGACAGCAACCATTGATAAAGGCGGATCAGATCCAAGAATGGTGCTTAATTAGCATTGCCTGTGGAAAGGGGTGAGGTAACTGAATCTGAACAGCTACCAACAGGAGGAATACATTGCAAACCAAAATCAGGCGTGCATGGTATGGTGATGGTCAGTCACCAGAAATTGTAGCATAACTACAGTCATAACAGAGAAAAAGGAGCCAGCACGATCTGAAATTGGCATGCATCATATAAAAAGTGAAAATTCACAGATGTATTCCAGCTGTACTATAATAAAAAAAATGAGATTTTTAGCAAATAATTGATCAATTCTTTGAGCCACCCCTGCCAACGTCACGGCAAATCTCAATAGGGGGGTCCTAACCTATATTACGTATTTCATGTGCCATGCGGCCTCCTAGATAAAGTTAAAAGCAGAACCATAATGGAGCACACATAGCTGTAACCTGTATATAGCCGCTTCCATGTTGCAAAAAAGGCAATTGTGGATAGAGACCAGCCCAGGTCCCAGCATGTGGAGCAAGCTCTACACATACCAGGACTATATCAGTATATAGTTATGCTACAAATGTCTGGTGGCTGGTCACCACCATGCTATGCACGCCTGATCTTGGTTTGCAATATATTCCTCCTGTTGGTAGCTGTACACATTCAGTTGCCTCACCCTTTCCACAGGCATTGCTAATTAAGCACCATACTTGGATCTGGTCCGCCTTTATCAATGGTTGCTGTCTGGCACTGGGAGGGTCAGTTCTGATATAGTCCTGGCATGTGTAGAGCTTGCTCCACATGCTGGGACCTGGGCTGGCCTCTATCCACAATTGCCTCTTTTGCAACATAGAAGCGGTTATATACAGGTTGCAGGTATGTGTACTCCATTATGGTTCTGCTTTTAACTTTATCTAGGAGGCCGCATGGCACATGAAATACAGAATATAGTGTAGGAGCCCTCTATTGAGATTTGCCGTGACGTTGGCAGGGGTGGCTCAAAGAATTGATCAATTATTTGCTAAAAATCTCATTTATATTACAGTACAGTTGGAATAAATCTGTGAATTTGCACTTTTTATATGATGCATGCCATTTTCAGATCGTGCTGGCTCCCCTCTCCCTCCTATCTCTATGTAGCACTTGTTCAGAAGCAGTAGCAGCTGTATGGAGGACAATACACAGCAGTATTTAGCAATGTAGCACGTGTTCAGAATTAGCAGCAGTATGGAGGATAATATTCAGCATTATTTAGCAATGTAACTGTGAATCCAGCATTAGGATGAGATAAAGATTTACTAGAAAGCAGCAGCACAGGTTTGTGTTTATGCCACTGCCTCTTTCTCTCGTGCGGCTTCTCCTGCCTCCTCCTTTCCGCTCTCAACTACTCTCAACAACTGTGATCTAATAATCATATTTTGACCATGATGCATTTTAGCAGTTTTTTAGAATAAATTATATGTCCAGGAGGCAGAGGGGCAGGAGAGGAAGTGGCTCATAAGTGGAGAAAGAAGCATATTTGTCTGAAAAAATATATTACAAAGTTTCTTATATTCAATTGTACTATATAGATTTATGCAAGGTTTGTTAAAATGACAGAGAACATTTAAACATATAGCAAAAGAGAGCAACCATATATGTAACAATCTGGATGAAACAATAAGTTATTAGTTACTAAGCCATTGCAAAAAAAAATATGCCCTTTATTCTATTTCTGTCAGGGCAAAAGAGGGATTTAGGAGACTGCTGCTTCTCTCCTCTTGTGCCCCAGGGAACTTCAAACATACCTGTAATGTTGATCATGCCCATACCTTTGGTGTATAAATCTATGGCTCCTTTTCATAGAAATCCATCAGCAGATTTTTATGTAAATGAACCAGAAGTGCAGAGAGCTTGAGCCTGCTTTTCCAGCTTTCTGACCCCTCTACCTCGTTCCATGACTGGTAGGTCATTCTTCTCTTTGACCTCCTCCCTCGCCCAAGATCTTACGGTAGTTCAGTCATTCCCAGGGGCGGCCCATGCACATGTCGATAAGATCTAACTCTCACAACATCATCTGGACCATATTGCACATATATTGCCCCCCGGTGAAAGGTGGTGATTGTGCAAGATCATGGGTGAAGAAGGAGGCTACAGAGAAGACTAACCTATCAGTCAGGGCCGGCGGCAGGTAGCGAAAGAGGAAGAGAGGTCAGAAAGCTATAAGTGCAAGACTTATCCCCCAGCACTGGTGGTCAATTGGCATAAAAATTTTGATGGATTTCTATAAAATATAGACATAGACTTAACAAAGGTATAGACTTAATCAACATTACAGGCACTTTACATTGAGCTTGGGGTCTAAAAGCCTCCTCCCTTTAAACAAGCTTAAAGGGTTTTCCCATCTCTCAGATCCTATCCCAATATGTACTAGGACTAATAATTAAATTATCAAATACCTCTAATCAGAAATGTAGTATCGTTCTCCTGCTATAACCATGCCTCTTACCTCAACCGCATTGCAGCTTAGGTATCCATGGTTACATCTACTCATATAGTGACAGGTAGATAGTTGCTCGTGGTCAAAACCATCAATACCTAAGAAGCAATGCCCTGCACATGAAGTAAGAGACATGGCTATATCAGGAGAACTATGCTACATTTTTAATTAAAGAATCAAAAATCCCCAATCATGAGCCAGCTAAGACACTCATAAATAAGGGGATAGAAACCATGAAAATGATATCAAGGTGAAATACAAAATTTTATTAATGAAAAAATAATTACTGGACAAGAAAGTTCCCTTATATTAGCAGCAAAAAATACAGGAAAATATGGTGCATTGTGCATAGACCAATCATTAAATGTTATCCAACAATAAATTAATAATAAGTTATTAATCATCTAAAATGGATATTTTAATAGTAGAATACTAGAGGAGTTCAGAATTATTCCTATTCCCTATCTCATATATTATGAACTGAATGTGATCAATTAGGAAGTTGAATAGGAGTACTTCAATACCTTAATGGATGGTCTGCTGGTTCTGCTTGCCGCATACACCGACGCGCATTTCGTGCGATAGTCTTCCTCAGGTGCGCACGTGAGGTAAGAGACACGGCTATATCAGGAGAACTATACTACATTTTTAATTAAAGGTATTTGCTAATATTATTATAATACCTACCATACCTTGGGATAGGATCTTGAAGATGAGAATACCCTGAACATGTGGTATAGTGTCCACTATAATCAAATTGGCAGCTCGGTGGCTCAGTGGTTAGCACTGTTGATTTGCAGCACTGGGTTCCTAGGTACAAGTCCGACCAAGATCAGCATCTTCAAGGAGTTTGTATGTTCTTCTTGTGTATGTGTAGGTTTACTTTGGTTTCTTCCCACACTCCAAAGACATACTGATAGGAAATTTAGACTGTAAGGCCCAATGGTGACAGTAGGATGTGACAAGCCAGCCTGAGTAAGGGGCACTTATTATAGACACTCTTCTCTAGATAGTTGATGAGAGTGGAGGACATCCATCTAGGCTTCTCAATCACAAGTTCATGATTTTGGAGAACCTACCTATCTTTTTGCCTCCTTGATCATATGATATTGTATCTGGCTTCTTTATATGTAAGGCATCTAAGGATGTTGTTGGAAACAATTTAGATAAAAAAAGATTATTCTAGAAATAAATTGTCCCGAAGTCTGACGTTTTCCAAAATTAAGCCATAACTGAGGTTAGATTTCATTTTTACCAGCCACAATTTTAAAAGGTGAAGCTTTTATATCTATAGTCTCATTTTTGTGGCCAAGATCTTGGATGCTTGACGTGATTGATAATGTGACCAAGGTTATACTTTACTCTTTCATTTCCTAAGAAATCTTCCCAAGATGTTTTGAAATTGGCAGTAAAATGTAATAAATTTATTGGAAGCCTAACCAAAAACTTGGAAACAGACATTTAAAACTGAGGAGTCAAATACGATGTTACCAGGAAGACATTTTACCTTCCTGACTCCCGCCTATGACCTGCACCTGCAGGGAGTCGCTTGGGTCTAAACCAATGTTCTTTAATATAGCCATCAATTCACATGAACCATTGATGTTCCTGAGATGTGATATAAAACATAAAATATAGGGAAGATCCTAAAATAAGTATAACTGATGGAAAATCCTATAAATTAGGCGGCCAGGACAAGGAGGGAAAACAAGGTTTATATTGAGAAATATCAATATTTGTAAAAGTGTTGTCCTGATTCTAAAAAAATGGCTGCTTTCTCCCCAGAAACTCCAAGCCTGTCCGTGAGTTGCGTCTGGCATTAAACTCCATTGAAGTTAATGGACACCGAAAAGCTATTTTTATCAGATTATCAGAGACAATTCCAATAACTTACATTATTAGTGGTAAATATTGATTCTGAATGGCAGAGAATCAATGTACAGTATATAGGGTCACTATATGTAAGAGATTATAAGACTGATTGAGATTTATGATATCTTGGAAGGAAGCCGCCATGTTTTTCTGATTCTGTGCCACCCCTTTAAATTCAAGAGATTGGTAAAGGAAATTATGGCTTTTTTCCCTTATAGAACAGAATAAAAAATGCGATTCTAGAAACAACAGTGGCGCTGGCCTTTGTGTATCTCGTATAATCCCATTCAAGATCTCCATTGTAATACTGTTATTTTTCTACGTGAAGCACCACTGTGAGCTTTGACCTTGTGGTTGATCTTTACCATCTATGTCGTTTTGTGCTTCCTCTGTTTTTGCTTTGGGCAGCAGCGTGCATGTGTTACCTGTGATTCGAGACATTGATTTATGATTTATGGGGTTAATTTTGGTCCTTTGTGGTTGCCCTGGATGGGGCAGTCAGCTATTTAAACCCCTGAAACATTAACTTTACTGCCTGGCTTCCTGACTATCCTGCTTGCCAGCTTTTGCCACTGAACAGTAGCTGTGGCCCTTACCTAGGGACCCCTGTTTAAGTCCAGATCCCTGTATATGGGTTAAAGGGTGAAGGTCAGTGCAACCCCTGGACTTTGAGAAAAGGAATAGCTTGTGGCAAGTTTATAAGTGGTAGCCATTTTGGAGCTGCCAGTTGACTACTAAAAGTGCGCACAAGACATGTTCTCTAAAGGCTGCTTTACACGCTACGAGTTATCGTGCGTTCGCATGTGCGATCGCATCCGCCCCCATCGTTTATGCGATACGGGCAATTTGTTGCCTGTGTCGCACAAAATGGGTAACCTCCATCACACGGACTTACCTCCCGAACGACCTCACTGTGGGCGGCGAACATCCTCTTCCTGAAGGGGGAGGGACGGTCGGCGTCACAGTGACGTCACACAGCGGCCGCCCCAATAGAAGCGAAGGGGCGGAGATGAGAGGGACGTAAACATCCCGCCCACCCTCTTCCTTCCGCATTGCCGGCGGGACGCATTTAAGCTGCAGTTCATCGTTCCCGGGGTGTCACACGGAGCGATGTGTGCTGCCTCGGGAATGATGAACAACCGGCGCACAGAAGGACGTTCGATTTTTTGAAAATGAGTGACGTGTCAACGAGCAACGATAAGGTGAGTATTTTTGCTCGTTCACAGTCGCTCGTAGCTGTCACACGCTACGATATATCAGACGATGCCAGATGTGTGTCACTAACGACGTGACCCCGACGACATATCGTTAGATATATCGTAGCGTGTAACGGGCCCTATAGACTATGCTCTAGGTTGTCTATAGTGATCCACTGGACATCAGTTTCCATACATACAAGGTGTTCAAACCTGCCTATTTCAGTGGGATGGGCTCACAATCTTACGTCTATAGGGATCTTCTACCACTTCCCGAAGGCAGATGAAAGATAAATAAGGCAAATTAGAGTTGAACATGTCCATGGTTTTCTTTGCTTCCTATTTCTCTCTCCCCTAACCTCTCATCTGAACCGAATGTGCATGTGTATGGGGGAATCAGTGGAAAATAGCAAGGACTAAAACATAGCTTTTAATAAATACATTAAAAAGGTACCAAAGTGCTTGTGCATAAATTGTGCAAATAACAAAAAGTGATGCCAAATTGCAATAAATCAGACAAATCTCACCCAGATCTTCTCCATGGGCAAGATTAAACACCGGTACAGGGTTGGTCACTGGCTGGAAGAACCAGGGCAATGCGTCGGGTGATGGAATAATAAACCCTGTCGTGGCCCGTGACTGGACTTCCGCCCTGACAAGGGCAGCCCCAAATAAGTTGTCTGCCCCACAGCCACAAAAAATATATATAAATGTCCTCCCGACGCGTTTCCCTCTTAACAAGAGTTCCTCAGGGGAGACAAGGAGGGAGATTAACCTGCAATGGCAGGAGAGAAAAGAAGATCAACCTGCAGTGGCAGGGATCAGTACAGGCTAATGGATCAAAAAAGACCTATGTGCCCGGGTAGGCGGTGTACGGGCACATAGGTCTTTTTTGATCCATTAGCCTGTACTGATCCCTGCCATTGCAGGTTGATCTCCCTCCTTGTCTCCCCTGAGGAACTCTTGTTAAGAGGGAAACGCGTCGGGAGGACATTTATATATATTTTTTGTGGTTGTGGGGCAGACAACTTATTTGGGGCTGCCCTTGTCAGGGCGGAAGTCCAGTCACGGGGCACGACTGGGTTTATTATTCCATCACCCGACGCATTGCCGTGGTTCTTCCAGCCAGTGACCAACCCTGGACCGGTGTTTAATCTTGCCCATGGAGAAGATCTGGGTGAGATTTGTCTGATTTATTGCCATTTGGCATCACTTTTTGTTATTTGCACAATTTATGCACAAGCACTTTGGTACCTTTTTAATGTATTTATTAAAAGCTATGTTTTAGTCCTTGCTATTTTCCACTGTTATATTGGTCTATTGGGCTATATTTTCTGCTTGGCAGAACCTGCTAATATACTTTGTATGGGGGAATCAGCCTAACCATTATTGAATGGGCACAATCATTTTAATGTCCTCCACTTTAACTGAATTGATATTCACCTCCTGAAAAAATAATGAAATCATACATATTTATGTTCTAAATGGAAGTCATTTTAAATAAGGATATGCCAGTATCTCCAGATTTACCAGTATATCATACATTTTCAAGTCAGGCTTATTATCTCTCGCACATACTGTAGTAACTCTATTTCTACAGTCGTCCAATTGATTCTCTGTCTTTTGGAATCAATATGGGAATGTTCTTATGTAGGATATCTGCTATATTGATATTGTCTCTGACAAAAATAGCTGTTTCACGTAAGCAAATATAACTTCACAGGACTTTTTAAAATATCCTATAAAGGGAAATCTATTTAATAGTGGGTGTTACTATGTTCATTATTCTCATCTCTTGAGATGTTATGGGCAGCATGGTGGCTCAGTGGTTACCACTGTTACTTTGCACTGCTGGGATCCTGGGTTCAAATCTCACCAAGGACAGCATCTGCTTGCATGGGTTTCCTTCCACACCCCAAAGGCATACTGATAGGGGCTTTAGATTGTGAGCACCAATGGGGACAGTGATGATAATGTCTGTAAAGACATACAAGACATACTTGGGCAGCAAGTACCTTAGATAACTACCACTGAGGGGTAAGAATCAACTAATAAAAATAAAGCGGGATGGAGGGAGGTCTGGTACAGGCTAACGGACAGTGGCGTAATTAGTGTCCGATGAGCCCTGGTGCAAAATTTGATCTGGCCCCCACCCCAATCTGTGCAATTGTAGCACTCAAAATTCTATAAAGACATACAAGTTGCCCCCCATCACCCTTTATTATGTAGTAATGACCCCCCCATTCTGTACTAATGTGTCCCCATTCTGAGCCACTTTCTGGTAAATATGTCCCCCATCCTAGTGTATGACCCTATCATGGCTATATGCTGGTATATGTGTCGCGGGCGGAGGAGGGGACGCTGCGCTCTCCCACTGCTCGGGTCCGGCCGCTGCTGCTGCGGCTGCCGCTGCTCGGTGGTGGCTCGAGCGGTGGGCCGGATCCCGGGGACTCGAGCGGCGCTCCTCGCCCGTGAGTGAAAAGGGTGGGGATTTGATTGTGGGGGATTTGAGTATTGTCCGTGACGCCACCCATGGTTGTGGTGATATTGGTGACACCACCGCTGCTCTAGACGGGGATCCCGGGAGCGGTGACAGGGAGCAGCTTTGTTGTTAGTTCTCCCCTCCGTGGGTAGGGGGTTGGTTGTCCCGGGGCCCGGTGATGGGGTAGGGATGGATGGCAGGCGGGTTACGGGGCCTGGTGAGGTGCAGGGTCGCGGGGGCAGCGCTGTGCCGCACGGCACGGTGGTACTCACTCAGCCAATGATGAGGACACAGTTCTCGGTAAAACACACGGCTGGATGGACGGGTCCCACAGACGGCTGCGGTGTTGTTTCTCCCGGCAGGTTGATGGTGACTGCCTTTCCCTGCACCTATGTACAGTAAATGGTTCCAATGGGTTCCCACCGGTAACCCGCTCCCCAGCTTGGATATGGGCCGGAGGAGCCCCTTTTGCCCGCAGGCTCTGGCCCTGGGAACGGTAGCCTTGGCGGTGGCTGTGTTTCCCTCTCACGGTTGGACTGTTGCCTTCTGTCGGGACTTGGCTGCTGGGAAACCCAGGAGGTTCCCTTCGCTGACGGATTTGGCAAATTCACGGCGACTCCTAGCCTTGCCGGGGTCCGTAAGCCCCTGCCAGATGGTGCTGACTTCTCTTTGTGTACCGGTCCGGTACCGCCGGGCCACCGCCCGCCCACGGTCCTTACGGTAGACTCCGATAGGCCACTCCTGCAGACGGTCACCACCGTCTGCCAACCTTGCTGTACCGCCCGGGCCACACACCCGGACGCTGTGTTAGTTGCTCCACTACCACTTTCCTTCCTTCCACTTTCACCTCCAAAACTGAACTGTTTGCTTTTCCCGCCTCCAGGACTGTGAACTCCTCGGTGGGCGGGGCCAACCGCCTGGCCCACCCCCTGGTGTGGACATCAGCCCCTGGAGGAAGGCAACAAGGGTTTTGTGTCTGACTTCGGTGTGCCTGACCGGGAGTGTGGGGTGTGTGGGTGTTGTTCTCTGTGGCCCCTGGCTTGTCCAGGGCGCCACATATGTGTCCCCATCATGGCCCCATTCTGGTATATATGGTGCCATCATGTCCCCATCCTGGTATGTAGCTTCATCATGTCCCTATCCAGGTATATATGGCTCCATCATGTGTCCATTCTGGGATATAGCTCTATCCTAGTATATGTCCCTATTCTGGCCACATCCTGCTACTTAGCCCCATCATGGTATGTGTCCTCATCATGGACATATCCTGGTATATAGCCTGATATTAGTATATGTCCCTATAATGTCACTATCCTGGTATATAGCCCCATCCTGGTATATGTTCCCATCCTAGCCACATCCTGGTATATAGCCCCATCTTGGTATATGACCCAATCATGTCCCCATCCTGGTATATGTCTGCATTGTAGTAATTTTGATCCCCCAGCATGCTACACTCAGTAAATAAACAACAAAATGATTACAGTCACCTTCCCATTGCTCCTCCGATTTCCTCCTCCGATGCTGGCATGCTGGTAACTGACCAGTGTGTAAGTGGCGCAGCACATGACATCACTCTCACGCGTGCCCACTCACAGCGCTATCAGCTGTGTCAGAATATTCACTGCTCCCTTTGCCCAGGATTTTGGGCATGGGGAGCAGTGAATATTCATAGCCTTAATTGGTGGCAGGGACCTGACAGGTCTCTGTGCTGCGATGTACGAGGGGCTGCTGATACGTCTTTGGCTTTACCAAGAAAGAAACGGGATAGGATGATGAAACTTTACATTTATTCCACATACTCTCCACTGATGTCAACACACTTCTTACATCGGTATTCGAAGTTCTGTAACCGTAGCAAAAAGAAGGATTCCCATTGTGCCTCAAACCAGGCATCCGTAGCCGCCATGGTATCATAAATGGTGTGACATGTGGTACCCGTGAGGTGTTTCTTCAGGTTTGGAAGCAGATGATAGTCGGAGGGAGCTAGACCTGGTGAATAAGGTGGATGGTCAACCAGCTGGAAGCCCAGCTCTGCCAGTTTTGCCGTGGTCACTTGTGCAGTGTGAGTGGAGGCATTGTCTTGCAGAAACAAGATTCCTGTGGACAGCTTGACGCACCTTTTGGCCTTCAGAGCTGCTTTCAATTGGTTCAAAAGTTCAATGCAATACCTTGATGGTGGAACCCTTTTGAAGGTAGTCGACTAGCAGCACGCCCTCCTTATCCCAGAACACAGACGCCATCACCTTAGTGGCTGATTTTTGCAACCTGAACTTCTTTGGACGAGGAGAACCTCTATGCCTCCACATTTTTGACTGCTCCTTGTTTTCAGGGTCATATAAATAAATATAGGTCTCTATAGTGACTAGTTGATCCAGGAAGTTCTTATCAGTCCGGAAACGCTGACAAATGGACCGGGAAGTTTTCACTCGCATGCTTCTCTGATCTGTTGTCAAACTTTTTGGGACCCACTTTGCAGATAGCTTCCTCATGTCCAAATGTTCATAGATAATGACACAAATACGTTCACGTGAAATCCCCATGATGTCTGCTATTGCTTTAGCTGAATTTCATCTTGATTCTCCAGTATGAGGCTGTACGCAGCACTGGCGATCTTCGGAACAACAACCACTCTCGGACGTCCAGGATGTTCCTCATCATTGGTGCTAAAGTGGCCATTTTAAATTTTGCAACCCAGTTCTTAACTGTGGAATATGAGGGGCAATGATCCCCTAATGTCTGAGAAATATTACCATGAATATCCTTCGCGGACTTTTCTTGCAGAAACAAGAATTTTATCACTCCTCTGCTCTCAGTTGCTGTGAATATCGCATTAGACTCTGCCATTTTGTTTTCCCGCGAGCCTAGAACACTGTTGCCATAAACAACAACCACAAAATTTTGAAAATTTACAGTATATTAGACACCTAAGGTTTTCATGTGATGTAACATTTATTACCATAGAAACAAAAAAAGATCACAAAGCCAAAGACTTATCAGCAGCCTCTCAATTTTTCAGCTGGATGCGCGCCCTCTGACGCACATACAGGTGTCGGCGGGCCCCCTGTATCCCAAGGCCCGTTCGCGATTCCTGCGACCGCATTTGTTACACCTCTGCTAATGGAATATCACAGAGGTGATGATAATGAAGGGTAGTAAAGAATGAAATAGCACTTGAAAAGGGAAAATAAAATGTATTTAACAAAAGAAAGTTGGGTATTAAAGCACCACGCCAACTTTTATTTTAGCACTGGAGTGGCGTTTTAAATGTAAGTCCTCTGCCACTGTTCTTATACTCATACTCACCTTCCAGTGGTTTCATTTTCGGCGCCGCACCGGTCCTGCGGCACCATCTTGTGCCCATAACTTCTGACTGACATTTAAAGCACCACTCCAGTCCTGAAATAAAAAAACAAGAAACTGATGCAGTGGTGCTTTAAAGGTATCAGTGAAAAAAAAATGCTTGAGAGGTAATTGAGAGTAAAAGTAGGATGTGGAACTGATACCCGACAAGAAGGTATTTGAGTAGGAGATTACTGTGTAGAGCAAATTCCATCATTGATGATAAAGTGGGAAAACAGTAAAAGTGGCGATTGGTGAAGACGTAAAAAAAAAAGGAAAAGGAGGAAGTGGGAATAAAATGTTCATCTGTCAGCTCTTACAAGTTAGATATCGGATCAAAAAAGAAGAATGGGAAAAGAGTTTGTGTGATTAAAGGGAACCTGTCACCGTTTTTTCGGCATATAATCTGCAGCAACCACCAGTGGGCTCTTATATACAGCATTCTAACATGCTGTATATAAGAGCCCAGGCCACTGTATAGAACATAAAAAACACTTTATAATACTTACCTAACGGTCGTGCTGCAGTGGATTTGAGTCAGGTGGGCATCTCCGTTGTCCGGTTCCGGCGCCCCCTATTTTGGCCATCTTCATACTCCTTCTTCTCTACCCGAGGTGCATAATGCGTACAGGCCATCCACACTCGCCGGCATTGAGGTCCTGCGCAGGCGCACATTGATCTGCCCTGAGCAGGGCAGATCAAAGTATTATAGTGCGCCTGCGCGGGACCGGCAAGTGTGTATGACGTAGGATGCATCATGCACACAGGCTTCAGAAGGAGGACAAAGATGACCGAAACAGGAGGGACCGGCAACGGACAACAGAGATGCTAATATGGCCCAACTCCACTGCAGCACGACCGTTAGGTAAGTATTATAAAGTGTTTTTTTGTGCACTACACAGCGGCCTGGGCTCTTATATACAGCATGTTAGAATGCTGTATATAAGAGCCCACCAGTGGTGGCCGCAGCTTACAGGCCCCAAAACCGGTGACAGGTTCCCTTTAAAAATGAAGATATATAGCTATGAAGCATGGGAAATTAAAAAATGTTTTAGACATTAAATGTATAAATATGGAAAAATCCCCAGAAGGGCAATTCCAGCTAAAAAAGACTGCATTAAATCACAAAGAGAAGGTTGCTTAAAGTAAATTAAGAAAAATAGGAAGTGTTAGGACTAGGAAAGATAAACAAAAGAGTGATAATAGGATGACAGAGATGAAAAAACACGAAGTGAGCTAAAGGGAAAAATGTGATAACACTACTTATCCACTACTAGAACAATTCTTAATCAGATGGTTTGACCCCATTAAAATAAAATCACTTATACTCACCATTTCAGGGGTGTCGACACTCGCTCTCCTGGGGCTCACGTGATATTGTTATGTCATAAATGTCTAGTGCCCAATCAGTGCTGATTTCACTATCCCCACCTACAGACAAATCAAACATCAATAAGGAATGAGAGACAAGGTGCAGCTCTCCCATCCTTTTTATGTTCAAGTCATCCAAAGAAGGGGAGAGGGAAGCCAAAGCTGAATGGGTACAAAGCTCTCATGATATAACAATGTGAGGTGAGTCCTTGGAGAGTGAGTGCCGACACCTCTGGTATGGCACTGGCATTGGAGGTGAGTATAAGTGATTTTATTCTAATGGGGCAAACACTGAGAAGAGGTTGTCCGAGTAGTGGTTGAAACTTTTAAGGAATTGAAGAAAAATTAACTAGCAAAGGACTTTATGAGCACTGTAAATGTATAAAAATAAATACAGAATAAGTAAAAAAAAAAGTAATGCTGAGATCTAGAAGGGAGAAAACTAACTAATAAAATGTTTTTTTCAAGGTTATTTTATAAATGGGAAAAAATATAAATGTTAGACGTAGGGCAGTAAAATGTTAAAATGAGGAAAAAGGAGAAAAAAGGATATGAGATCAGGTTTTATAAGTGATATTACTTTTTAAAAAGTGATGCAGAATAAAAAGATGAAGGGAGTTTGGTGCAGGAACTAGACAGGACTAACTAATAAAAGTGGTTTTCACATTTTTTATTTCTTGTCATGCCTAAGGCTAAGTGCGCACGTGTGTGAAATTACATGCAGTTACGCTGCGCTTTGTAGCGCAGCGTAACTGCATGCATCCTGCGTCCCCTGCATAATCTATGAAGATTATGCAGGAGACGTGCGCACGTGGTGTATTAGAGCGCAGCGCTTCGGCTGCTGCCCGAAGCGCGTGTTCTAAGAAGTGACATGTCACTTCTTCCGTGCGCTTTGCCTGCAGCCCCTGCTCTGTCTATGGGAGGAGCTGCAGGCAGAGCGCATGGAATCGGCTTTTTTTTTTTTTCACTACAGACATGTGTGCTCTTCAGATCGCTGCAGAAATTTCTGCAGTGACAGTACGCAATGTGCGCAATAGCCTAATAGTCCCTTCTGTGCTCTCAACTAGTTGTAACTTCTGTCTTAATAATGCATATATGGGCTAATAATACCACACAGTTTACTGAAAGTTTTAGAAGTAAGCCCAGGTTTGATCGCAACCTCTGCACCCTCCGTACCCACAACAACACTTATCTTTCCAACATTAATCTGTCTGTTAATCCCCGGTCCAATCGCCTGGCTTTTAAATAAGGAATAACGTTTGGAACTCCATTCTATGTATCCACATGATACATATATATAGCCTGGGTCTCAGCTTCCCATACACGGTAAGTTTCTTTTCAACTGCATGAGAGGACACACACAAGCTAGGGACCCCAACGTAGAGAAATACTTTGGCGTAGTGTTGGGGCTCTGTTGCATTGATCAATTCAGTAGCTAAATTTCTCTTGATTCATACAGTTAGGTCCAGAAATATTTGGACAGTGACACAAGTTTTGTTATTTTAGCTGTTTACAAAAACATGTTCAGAAATACAGTTATATATATAATATGCAAATCAAGAAGGCCTGCGGAGACACCATCACATGTTTCTCAACGCTGGCAGGAAACTAGCCAGGTCTTTCACCGGGAAGGAACAACCACGGGAAGGGCAGTCTCCAGTCAAGGAGACCACCTATGCCAAACATGGTATCCATCCACAGACAGCCGTTTCGGGGTATTTGCCCCTCATCAGTGTGGAGTAGGAATCTGGCTAGTGGGACATTGCCTAGTAAAAGACTATGTGAGCAAGGATGGTTGACCTTAGGGAGATCAACATCCACCACTGCGGAGACACCATCACGTGTTTCTCAACGTAGTGATTCTAGAGCAATGCCCCCTGGGAAATATTCAAATCAAGAAGGCCTGCGGAGACACCATCACATGTTTCTCAACGCTGGCAGGAAACTAGCCAGGTCTTTCACCGGGAAGGAACAACCACGGGAAGGGCAGTCTCCAGTCAAGGAGACCACCTATGCCAAACATGGTATCCATCCACAGACAGCCGTTTCGGGGTATTTGCCCCTCATCAGTGTGGAGTAGGAATCTGGCTAGTGGGACATTGCCTAGTAAAAGATATGGCATAGGTGGTCTCCTTGACTGGAGACTGCCCTTCCCGTGGTTGTTCCTTCCCGGTGAAAGACCTGGCTAGTTTCCTGCCAGCGTTGAGAAACATGTGATGGTGTCTCCGCAGGCCTTCTTGATTTGAATATTTCCCAGGGGGCATTGCTCTAGAATCACTACGTTGAGAAACACGTGATGGTGTCTCCGCAGTGGTGGATGTTGATCTCCCTAAGGTCAACCATCCTTGCTCACATATATATAATATGGGCTGAAAGTGCACACTCCCAGCTGCAATATGAGAGTTTTCACATCCAAATCGGAGAAAGGGTTTAGGAATCATAGCTCTGTAATGCATAGCCTCCTCTTTTTAAAGGGACCAAAAGTAATTGGACAAGGGACTCTAAGGGCTGCAATTAACTCTGAAGGCGTCTCCCTCGTTAACCTGTAATTAATTAAGTAGTTAAAAGGTCTGGGGTTGATTACAGGTGTGTGGTTTTGCATTTGGAAGCTGTTGCTGTGACCAGACAACATGCGGTCTAAGGAACTCTCAATTGAGGTGAAGCAGAACATCCTGAGGCTGAAAAAAAAGAAAAAATCCATCAGAGAGATAGCAGACATGCTTGGAGTAGCAAAATCAACAGTCGGGTACATTCTGAGAAAAAAGGAATTGACTGGTGAGCTTGAGAACTCAAAAAGGCCTGGGCGTCCACGGATGACAACAGTGGTGGATGATCGCCGCATACTTTCTTTGGTGAAGAAGAACCCGTTCACAACATCAACAGAAGTCCAGAACACTCTCAGTGAAGTAGGTGTATCTGTCTCTAAGTCAACAGTAAAGAGAAGACTCCATGAAAGTAAATACAAAGGGTTCACATCTAGATGCAAACCATTCATCAATTCCAAAAATAGACAGGCCAGAGTTAAATTTGCTGAAAAACACCTCATGAAGCCAGCTCAGTTCTGGAAAAGTATTCTATGGACAGATGAGACCAAGATCAACCTGTACCAGAATGATGGGAAGAAAAAAGTTTGGAGAAGAAAGGGAACGGCACATGATCCAAGGCACACCACATCCTCTGTAAAACATGGTGGAGGCAACGTGATGGCATGGGCATGCATGGCTTTCAATGGCACTGGGTCACTTGTGTTTATTGATGACATAACAGCAGACAAGAGTAGCCGGATGAATTCTGAAGTGTACCGGGATAAACTTTCATCCCAGATTCAGCGAAATGACGCAAAGTTGATCGGACGGCGCTTCATAGTACAGATGGACAATGACCCCAAGCATACAGCCAAAGCTACCCAGGAGTTCATGAGTGCAAAAAAGTGGAACATTCTGCAATGGCCAAGTCAATCACCAGATCTTAACCCAATTGAGCATGCATTTCACTTGCTCAAATCCAGACTTAAGACGGAAAGACCCACAAACAAGCAAGACCTGAAGGCTGCGGCTGTAAAGGCCTGGCAAAGCATTAAGAAGGAGGAAACCCAGCGTTTGGTGATGTCCATGGGTTCCAGACTTAAGGCAGTGATTGCCTCCAAAGGATTCGCAACAAAATATTGAAAATAAAAATATTTTGTTTGGGTTTGGTTTATTTGTCCAATTACTTTTGACCTCCTAAAATGTGGAGTGTTTGTAAAGAAATGTGTACAATTCCTACAATTTCTATCAGAAATTTTTCCATTTTTCACATTTTCACTCTTACATATAGCTATTGGATTTTTCATGTCAGTATTCACACAGCAGTTTCTGCTTTTCATATATTCCCCTTACATAGTCACTGGTGTGCATTCCTTATCTCCCTATAGTGATGTTTTTTTAGGTTTTTGCACCCAGTTCAGACATAGAATGGGGTTCCAAACGTTATTCCTTATTTGTTAGTAGTTTTTCGTTTGTGAACCCACCCCACTCACACCTATTGCCAATTCACATGATACGTATATATAGCCTGGGTCTCAGCTTCCCATACACGGTAAGTTTTTTAACTGCATGAGAGGACACACACAAGCTAGGGACCCCAACGTAGAGAAATACTTTGGCGTAGTGTTGGGGCTCTATTGCATTGATCAATTCGATAGCTAAATTTCTCTTTGTTCATACGTTCATGGCAGTAATGCAGATTCCATTTTTCACATTTCATTCTCACATATAGCTATTGAATTTTTCATGACAGTATTCACACAGCAGTTTCTGCTATTACATGTATTCCCCTTGCATAGTCACTGGTGTGCATACCTTATCTCCATATACAATCGTCTGGCTTTAGCTGACAAGTCACTGCTGAGATTTCAAACAGAGGAGGCAGGTCATTCACAGAGAGGAGGCTGGGGAATCATAGACAGGGAGGAGAAGACCCAGCGTACAGTCCGACCCCGGTAAACCGAAATCAAAGAAGCCAAAAAATTCAAATGGTGATAAAAGAAGAACAGCAAAGTAGATTTCTTTACCAAAGATACCAATTATATCAGTATTATATCGCCATTACAAGACATGTCCTATTGACCAAAATAACTCAAGGTTCACACTTCAGAATCGAAATGTTGCTAATGGTACTATGGGCTAATAAACTACTGTGTTTTTTTGCCATTTTGCTTGGTATTGTGCCTCTATTTGTTTTTATCTATCTATCTATCTATCTGTCTATCTATCTATTTACCTTTAATGAAACAAAATCTTTATTAATCCAGCAGCCCCAATATGAAACTCTGATGGTCAATCAATATTTTTTGGATAGTCTGTTTTTCTTTGACCATTCAGCAATTACGAGCTCTGAAATTGGTAACATTGTCCAGGCATTTACACTACCCTTATTGATGCCAATTTTTCTAAATACTCAGACAGAAAAAAAAACATTCGGTGTGATCACTGCAAATATTTAGAATATCTGTTTCATTGCACTCGATGTTGGCATTGTTCAATGGTCATGATGACAAAACTGTCCACCCAAAAAATATTTCAATCAAATTATTGAAAGCCGTTTTCCAACAAAAGCCAAGTTGGATGTCCACAAATGTCCTGTTATTTTTGGACCAGATTTACATCCAGCAAATGTTGCTGTAAAATTGCAGCCAAATCCAACAGCAATTATCTCCTGCTCCCAAATACACGAAGGCCATACTTACATGATCATAAGACAAGGTAGAATCGTGCCACACATTGTTGTGTAAAAGTCCTTGCTTTATTATAAATGCATTAAAGGTGAGTGGGTCCGAGACCATATGCTGGCACTCCGGAGGACAACAGCCGTTTCATTCTGTTGCACTTCTACGGGTCCTGGGAGAATCAGCAAGGTCTTTCTAATCACTTTGATTTACCCACAACCATTAGTAAACCGCTTCTGTAATGGAATTAGCAAAAATAAAAGATAGGGGGAGGAACAACAGGCAGGAGTGCAGGAATCACTATCAAAACCCAGCCCAGCTATTATCTGATCGGCAGCTCCTGTCAATCAAAAAGCTGCTCATTTTTCAAACTTTACTTGCTTGTGTTTCAAAAACCATACATCCTAGCTTAGAATAAAAGGTATGTATAGAATCAGCATGATAGCGCCAGTATAGCACTGGCTTTACATTATATAGAAAAATTCTGGTGATTGGTGCGCTTTAAGTTGACCATGTAGAAGGAGTTTGTTGCTGATAGCTGTGGTGTGGTTGTATTGTTTTCCTGGTGTACCCTCTTTGTTATGCTACTCGTCGGGGTCCTCCCTATCCACAGCATGACTCCACCCTAGTGTTTCCATTGTGTCGTACTGCTCGCTGGAAGTCCTCCCTTGACCAGGCAAGAAACATGCAGTTGTGACATGACCCTGATGACCATAAGAGCTTACACTCTACATAAGAGAGAGAGGAACCCACTGACCTTAAGAGCTTATGCCTTACAAAAGAGAAAGATCAACTAATGACTCAGGAGATGGAAAATAACTCTGCTTTACAATCTGTGCTCCATTGGGAACTGCTAATCTTTGATGGTGGAAGTACTGGCCACCGGTATACAATGTATGATAATCCTTAAAAAGTTATAGCCTCAGAGCATTATGGGGAAGCCCATGCAGAAATGCAAAATGACAGTGTGTTAAATAGTGCTGGGCATGGTTTTTTTTTTTCAATCTGCTAATCAAATCTCAAAGTGTTTGAATTTGCGTGAAACCGCAAATTTCAGGAATTCAACTAAAACTCGATCCTCTGCAAATCCATCTTCTCATTTCTATTGCAGTGCTACCCTTGGCCAAGGACAATTTAGATCCAAACTCCTTTGCGGGCTTCATTGGAACTACAAAGTTTCCTTTGATAAGAAGAACAAATCTAGTTTAGTAGGTAATGCGATGCAAACCTGGTTGCCAACATGGTAACCTTCATTTCCCATTAGTATAAATAAACACTACTCAATTAGTGTACTGTTCTCATGTGGTCCAGAGTACAGACCCTTGGAGACTAGTTGTCCTGCCATCTGGGGTCTTTGTGACTTTTTGGGGTATGTGTAGACTGGAACGTAGAAACCCTGGTCTACAGTGGTTACTGTTGCTTTAGATCTCTTCCTTGTGACTGTTTCCACAGTCTTGTTGCCATGAAGATAAATAATCGTTGACAGGAAAAGACAGATACAGAGGCAGTGAAAAGCTAGCTGCTCCTCATTTCTTAGAAGAATGTGTTTGTTAGATTAGTGCATTATTGTACTGTACATTCTAGATCCAGTTTCATGAAACGCCCTGACGTTGAGAACCCCAGTCATTGTTTTGTGTAGTTTTTACAACTTTCCCTTCTTCTGTAGACTTGTACTTACTTGTAGATGCTGCTCATATACATTTGTGTTTATAATACATTTAATAGAAATAAAAACAGCAAAAAGCACAAAAAGAATAAAAAAAGTATAAAAATCATTTAGATGGGAAGTTTCGTGTGAACAGTTCATGCCACTATGTACAGTATCTTCACATGAAATTTAAGACTTGTTTAATCAAGGCGTGAGAAATGGTGCTCCAAAAATATATCACAAGTTATCCAAATACCTGAGAAGCCCATCTGCTTCTTAGAAGGACTCTATGGAATAACATGGGGTTCTTGGTATTTCTCGCAGTGAGTTGAAATTTTTACAGGGATTTTTGGATCTTTCTTTTTGTAACTTTGAAAATATTTAGAATTTGATTTGCTCGTTTGATATCTGTTGAATATTGGAATATTTGTACAGCCTATAGTCTACCTTGTTTTCTTTTGGTCTCCCAAGCCTTCCATCTTCTCCAAAGACCCTTTCACCAACTACAACACATTCACTGTCTGAGTTTCTCAGTTTATTATCTTAGCCAACGATGTAAGATGTTCTTAAAAATTAATTAACTTAATTGAATGGCAGGGGTGTAATTTGAAGATTCTGAGTCCCCATGCAATATCTGATACAGGGCCCCATCACTATTTATAATAGTAGTGTCTTCTTATGTGTCAAAGGGATCCCTGATCCTTCAATGTATGAGAGAGTGAATGCAACTGCTTCTTCTTCATATCTTATGTCAATACTCCTAAAACCTAGATAAAACTGGACAAACGTAGGCTACTGCTTCTCATGAGTTCCTTAGGGTACCTTCACACTTTAGCGATGCAGCAGCGATCCGACCAGCGATCTGACCTGGTCAGGATCGCTGCTGCATCGCTACATGGTCGCTGGTGAGCTGTCAAACAGGCAGATCTCACCAGCGACCAGTGAACAGCCCCCAGCCAGCAGCGACGTGCAAGCGACGCTGCGCTTGCACGGAGCCGGCATCTGGAAGCTGCGGACACTGGTAACTAAGGTAAACATCGGGTATGGTTACCAGATGTTTACATTAGTTACCAGCGCACACCGCTTAGCTGTGTGTGCAGGGAGCAGGGAGCCGCGCACACTGAGCGCTGGCTCCTTGCTCTCCTAGCTACAGTACACATCGGGTTAATTAACCCGATGTGTACAGCAGCTACATGTGCAGAGAGCCGGAGCCGGCAGCACAGGCAACGTGAGAGCTGCAGAGGCTGGTAACTAAGGTAAATATTGGGTAACCACCTTGGTTACCCGATGTTTATCTTAGTTACCAGCCTCCGCAGCTGCCAGACGCTGGCTCCTGCTCCCTGCTCGCTTCATTTGTCGCTCTCTCGCTGTCACACACAGCGATCTGTGTGTCACAGCGGGAGAGCGCCTTTGAAGAAAACGAACCAGGGCTGTGTGTAACGAGCAGCGATCTCGCAGCAGGGGCCAGATCGCTGCTCAGTGTCACACACAGCGAGATCGCTAATGAGGTCACTGCTGCGTCACAAAAAGCGTGCCTCAGCAGCGATCTCGGCAGCGAGCTCGCTGTGTGTGAAGCACCCCTTACAGTGACATAACTTGAAGCTTCTAGGCCCGAATGCAAAATCTCCAACAATTACCCAACTATTTTGGCTATCACTGTCATTGATCTCATTTGGGCAAAAGTCACTTTTTAGCTCTGGACTGCACCCTCCGCACACACTATAGGTATGGCCCTGGCTCCTTACCTACACAGGCTACTTCAATAGTATATACAAGATATCTATCTACTGACCTACGTAAATCCACTTACAAAATGTACCCATGTAGAGCTCAGTCTTGACCCAGATGACAATTTGATTTAGTGTCTCACTGGGGTCAGGTCTGCTCTTACCCCCCAAAGTATGAATAGGAATAGAAATCTTCTATCTTGGTAAAAATCCCTTATTTTGGTGGCAGGGTTAGAGGGCATTTTCCTATACATGTGAAGTTTCCTTGTATAATACATAGAACATTTCTTAATACGCAGCCAAGATACTGTATTATAAACAAGTATCACAGCGTGTTTTCAAGACAATGAGAAATGTCTCCTGAGACAAGAAGGAAAATATACTTGGGTAGATATTACTCTCAATGTAAGCAAATAGAAAAATTGGCTGGATCGTACTTAGTAAAATACATCTGGATTTGAAAGGATTTGCTTGTGCTGTACAAAAGTAAAAACTCAGCATTTAATAACTCTGAAGACCTCTCTGAAGACTTGATATGGTACCACATATGGTGAGTACATATAATATTAGCAGTGGGCAAATAACGCCAGAAATTTGGATAAAACCAGATCAAAGAGTTATTTAAGATGTTCTTTAACTTTACATCTGTGAGGAATGGGTCCCAACCACTCATGGTCTGATGTCAGAGATCTGGTCCTCCAGGACTCTAGTAGGACTGCGGCCAGCACTCCATGTAATGGCCTAGGAGGGAATTGTATTCTCTCTCACATTTGTTTCCACAGCTGACAATAAGGGCTTGTTATATTTTGGTATTGGCCATAGAAAATACATATCTATCTGTGTGTCCAGGGCTCCATCACCCTAAATTATTACATCTGGAAATCATATTTGTGTTAGTAGGAAGGACCTAATAGCTTAAAGGGTTTTTTTGCTATGGACAATACCTTCTTATTAGAAAGTTCTCTGAAAATAAGTTGGTCATAGGGTATCCTGCTGCTGGGAAAGGCATTAATCAGCTGTAACGTGCGGGAAAACTTTGCAGCAGGTACACATATCTTCTGCAGCACCACCACAGATGGAATTATGTACTGCTTTACACCTACCTGCCTGTTCAATATATAGGCAGACCAGCTCCTCCATAGTTTTCTGTTCCTGCCTATTGGATATTTGAGGCTACTAGTAACTCAAGGAAGAAAAAATACCCTGCTTCAATGTTTTATTTTCTTGGACACACTTTCCTGGCATCGATATGTCAGAGAAAATGAAGATGAAGACATCAGTCTATTCTGCTTAGTTATCTATTTGCCACTCTTGAGATGAGATTCTTACAAATGCCTCTGAAGAAGGAAAAGGACAATTTCTTGACATTGTCACCTTCGTGTTACCTCTAGGTCAATGGAAAACCACTAGGGGTGTACCTCAAAGAGTCAGAGGTTGTAATTGTGTTTGAGTCCTGATTCCTGGGGCTACAATATTCCTTAAGCCCCATTTGAGGACATGTGAAAGATGGAGAGGTCTAAGGACATGGCAGATAGATGCCCCAGCAACAAATCAGGACTGGGCAAACAATTTCATACAGGGAAAAAAGATTTTACTTGGACCTCTGGTATGAAGTAAAGGTGTAAGTGTTGAATGTTGCAAACCATTATTTTCAGGAAATTGAGTCCTCCTATAGTCTTAAGTCAGCCATACACATAAAATGGCAGTCGGCCATCTCAGCTCTCATTCCCATGCACAGGTGCGATCATTCTGCCGAGCGTTCTTGGGTTCTCATGAGAAAGCCGCTGACAGATATACTTACCACGGCTCTAGCCAGCTGTATGCTGCTTCCGCGTTGCTGTACGCTGCTCCTGCTGCCTCCTTGGGCCACTCATTTCACATGCACAGCTTTTACCGCCTACCAGCCGGCCTTTCGTCTGTGATTGGTTGCAGTCAGATGCAGCCCCAGCCCGTCTCCCTGCATCCAGTCACCGCTCATCGCGGCTCATTCATTCTGCACTCACAGAGGGCAGCCATGCTGCTCTATGGGCGCTCGCTGTAATATTCAGATGTAGCTATATAGCAAGGATTAAAGTATAACTTTTAATACTAAATGTCTCTTTAGACATTTAGTATTAAAAGTTATATTTTAATCCTTGCTATAAAGCTATATCTATCAGGATGCCAGGTGATGCGATGAGAGACTCGCGCAAGTGTGTGACTCCGGCCTTATTTTAATACACAGCCAGGATAAAGCCCAACAGCTGGGGGCTGCAGCCGTGGGCTTTATCTGTGCTGGTATCAGAATATGGTGACCCTGCGCAATTGTTTTATTTATTAATTTATTTTTACAGCGCATTACCTGCAGACAGTTTCACTGCTTTCCCCACCCACCGGCCATCCTGTCGCCTGTGATTGGTTGCAGTCAGCCAGCAGACACGCTGCCACTCAGGGTGGGGGCGCATCTAACTGAAACCAATTACACGCAGAGGTAGGCGGGGAAAGCAGTGAATATTCAATGAGGGTTAATTGTTGGCTTCAGAAGGGAATGCGTGACCTAGAAGCAGCTTGCTTGATGGATCTTCGGTTCATATACTGTGCACGTTCCTATCCCCCCATCCCTTCTGCCAACATTTTTAATCTCCGGATTCTGGTTCCCATAGACTTATATGGGTACCAGATTCCAGACTGGATCCAGGTTTTTTAAAAAAATTTAGCCGGTCCCGCTTTTCTGCAAGTTTGCCCAGCTCTAGTGCTAACCCCTCCCCTATGGGCTAGTCTCAACATTAGCCATCTCTGACCCTGCCATCTGTTGCTAGGTAGACTTAACCTTTCACTCATGTCTATCCAAACATTATAATACCTTACCAACACTGCTATATATTATGAATTTTATCTTATCCTAATACACATTGATTATATTATCAACACTGCTGCATCTTATACATTACTATACATAACTATCACTGCATAGATTATGCAGGAACACATTCCATTTCACAAGTTACATAAGACACAGGACTTTGTTCATATTACAAGACAATAACTCTATTTGTGTAGGGTAGGGAAGCATGACAGCTGGTGCACCTCCTTACAGAACAAAGCGATCAACTGTCCAAAATCAGACATACCTGATCAATATCTTCCCCACAATCAGTTGTACAGCACGCCCATACACATGATTAGAGTGTTGACCGAACCCTTCCATATCAATGGGTTCAGCCAGCATTAGTCTAATGTGTAATTAAGGGGGCCTTTATTCTCATTAAGGGTCACATTTCTATCACTACTTCTTTTCCAGCTTGGCCTTCCTCTTTCAAAAACACTTATGGTGGTCTTATGTCCTTACCACAAGTAGCCTGGGTCTACCTCTCTGTGACTCACAGAGGCTGTGCGTTACCCACAGGACTGTTGGCCCCTCAGACTTGCTTCTGGTAGGTTTCTAGAGTTAATTTTTTTCATTTCTCTCGTTCTAACCTCAGGGCTTCACTATACAAGACCTCATGGGGGAAGCACATCCATCTACAGCTCACTCTCTCACAGATGGTCTCCTATTTTGTTGAGTTTGTTCAATGGCTTCTTACTGACCTTATGCACAAGCAGTCACTTCTGTCATGGGTTACAGCTGCTTCTTCCTCAGGTGCTCTCTTCCAACTGCAGGCAACCACTAGTCCTCTGATCTCACACAAATGGAGCTAACTCTCCTCTTTTCGGTAGCCACTCTGCCTCATCCAGGACAGTCTGCACTCCATAACATAATCTCTACACACAATCTCCTTACAAGTGTGCCTGGTACCCACTTATTCATCACAGACTTAACACTCTGCTTCGCATTACCTCTGCCAATGGAAACAGAGACCCTTACACACTGTCATGTGGTGGAGCATTCTAATGTTTCCCCACACACACTCCCAGGCCCTCACCCATTTGGATCATAGACCATGCACCACTACAACACCTATGGGTACTAATTTGGTAGTTCTTTGGATGGTCTCTAATCCACCATGCTGTCCGTCTAGGAATACTGTGAGGAACCACATAGATAGGGGGTTACTCCTGACACATTCCCCAATCATCCACAACTCAGTGTATGTTTCCCAAATGAACATACTCACATGTGGATATAGTAAATACTTAAAAAGGAAGGTAAAATCAACATATGGAGCGCCAATATGGCAAGACAGGGTTCAAGTGTTTTTTTGCAAGGGAGATTTTGAACAGTATACAGTGGGGAAAAAAAGTATTTAGTCAGCCACCAATTGTGCAAGTTCTCCCACTTAAAAAGATGAGAGAGACCTGTAATTGACATCA